>NC_068916.1:378315-500482 GCF_023091745.1 Budorcas taxicolor
CCTCAGAAGCACCCCAAGATCCATGGCAACACTGGAGAGGAGTCCTCAGGTTCCGCACCCGACTCCACACAAGGTCTTAGGCCCCGGCAACGCCGGGAGAGGAATCCCGAGATGGCTCGTAGCAACTCGCATGGGGACTGGCCTTTCCTGAGGCCACCAGAGCGGGTCCCTGAGGTCCCCGTCGTAACTCGAGAAGACCTGCCGCAACTCGACAAAATCCAGGAGGTTCTCCCCTCCAGGGGAGATGAGGCCCATTTACGCTGAGGCGTCTCGAGGCTGATCACACCTCACCTCTGGAACTTCGAAAGGCTCCTTCACACCCTTGGTGCAAATCAAGAAGTTCCCCGACATACCCGTCTCCACTCGAGAGGAATCACGAGGGTCCCGCCCACATCCAGAGGAGACCCGTTTCCGCTCGTAGCTCGAGATGAGGGATCCTTTCCCTGCTACGTCGGGAAAGTGTTCCCGGCATTCCCGGCGCATCTCAAGAGGAGGCCCTCTCACAGGAACGGCGAGAGGAACTCCAGGGTCGTGCCACCATTCCAAGAGCCCCCAGATGTCTCAGTCCATTCCAGAGGAACCACTTTTCCTTTCACCGGCTCGTCTTTCACGCCGAGGATCGAATCACACCAAGGTGGCTCGTGGCACAGACCTGTGGGAAAGCCTCGTGGGAAAGCCTCGAGGGACAGCCTCGAGGGAAAGCCACAGATCCCTTGATCCACGTGACTGGAAGCGTGACAATACTGCTGCAGATCGGGAGGAAAGCGCACGTGCATGCCCCCACTCGAGACGAGGCCTGACTCCCCTGGGGAGACTTAGAAGCACCCCAAGATCCATGGCAACACTGGAGAGGAATCCTCAGGTTCCGGCCCCGAGTCCCCACAAGGACTGAGGCCCCGGCATGGACGGGAGAGGAATCCCGAGATGGCCCCTAGCAACTCGAATGGGGACTGGCCTTTCCTGAGGCCACCAGAGCGGGTCCCTGAGGTCCCCGTCGTAACTCGAGAAGACCTGCCGCAACTCGAGAAAATCCAGGAGGTTCTCCCCTCCAGGGGAGATGAGGCCCATTTACGCTGAGGCGTCTCGAGGCTGATCACACCTCACCTCTGGAACTTCGAAAGGCTCCTTCACACCCTTGGTGCAAATCAAGAAGTTCCCCGACATACCCGTCTCCACTCGAGAGGAATCACGTGGGTCCCGCCCACATCCAGAGGAGCCCCGTTTCCGCCTCGTATCTCGAGATGAGGGATCCTTTCCCTGCTACGTCGGGAAAGTGTTCCCGGCATTCCCGGCGCATCTCAAGAGGAGGCCCTCTCAACAGGAACGGCGAGAGGAACTCCAGGTTCGTGCCACCATTCCAAGTGTCCCCCAGATGTCTCATTCCATTCCAGAGGAACCTCTTTTCCCTTCACCGGCTCGTCTTTCACGCCGAGGATCGACTCACACCAAGGTGGCACGTGGCACAGCCCTGTGGGAAAGCCTCGTGGGAAAGCCTCGAGGGACAGCCTCGAGGGAAAGTCACAGATCCCTTGATCCACGTGACAGGAAGCGTGACACTATTGCTGCAGCTCGGAAGGAAAGCGCACGTGCATGCCCCCACTCGAGACGAGGCCTGACTCCCCTGGGGAGACTCAGAAGCACCCCAAGATCCATGGCAACACTGGAGAGGAATCCTCAGATTCCGGCCCCGACTCCACACAAGGAGTGAGGCCCCGACATGGACGGGAGAGGAATCCCAAGAGGTCCCCTAGCAACGCGCATAGGGACTGGCCTTTCCTGAAGCCACCAGAGCGGGTCCCTGAGGTCCCCGTCGTAACTCGAGAAGACCTGCCGCAACTCGAGAAAATCCAGGAGGTTCTGCCCTCCATGCGAGATGAGGCCCATTTCTGCTGAGGAGTCTCGAGGCTGATCACACCTCACCTCTGGAACTTCGAAAGGATCCTTCACACCCTGGGTGCAACTCAAGAAGTTCCCCGACATACCCGTCTCCACTCGAGAGGAAACACCAGGGTCCCGCCCACATCCAGAGGAGCCCCGTTTCCGCCTCGTAGCTCGAGGTGACGGATCCTTTCCCTGCTTCATCGGGAAAGAATTCCCGGCATTCCCGTCGCATCTCAAGAGGAGGCCCACTCAACAGGAACGGCGAGAGGAACTCCAGGGTCGTGCCACCATTCCAAGAGTCCCCCAGATGTCTCAGTCCATTCCAGAGGAACCTCTTTTCCCTTCATCGGCTCGTCTTTCACGCCGAGGATCGACTCACACCAAGGTGGCACGTGGCACAGCCCTGTGGGAAAGCCTCGTGGGAAAGCCTCGAGGGAAAGCATCGAGGGAAAGCCACAGATCCCTTGATCCACGTGACAGGAAGCGTGACCCTACTGCTGAAGCTCTGGAGGGAAGCGCACGTGCATGCCCCCACTCGAGACGAAGCCTGACTCCCCCTGGGGACACTAAGAGGCACCCCAAGATCCATGTCAACACTGGAGAGGAATGCTCAGGTTCCGGCCCCGACTCCACACAAGGTCTTAGGCCCCGACATCGACGGGAGAGGAATCCCGAGATGGACCCTTGCAACTCGCATGCGGACTGGTCCTTCCTGAGGCCAGCAGAGCTGGTCCCTGAGGTCCCCGTCGTAACTCGAGAAGACCTGCCGCAACTCGAGAAAATCCAGAAGGTGCTCCCCTCCATGCAAGAGGAGGCCCATTTCCGCAGAGGCTTCTCGGGGCTAATCACACCTCACCTCTGGAACGTCGAAAGGGTCCTTCACACCCTGGGTGCAACTCAAGAACTTCCCCGACATACCCTTCACACCCTGGGTGCAAGTCAAGTAGTTCCCCGACATACCCGTCTCCACTTGAGAGGGAGCACGAGGGTCCCGCCCACATCCAGAGGAGCCCCGTTTCCGCCTCGTAGCTCGAGGTGACGGATCCTTTCCCTGCTTTGTCGGGAAAGAATTCCCGGCGTTCCGTCGCATCTCAAGAGGAGGCCCTCTCAACAGAAATGGCGAGAGGAACTCCAGGGTCGTGCCACCATTCCAAGAGTCCCCCAGATGTCTCAGTCCATTCCAGAGGAACTTCTTTTCCCTTCACAGGCTCGTCTTTCACGCCGAGGATCGACTCACACCAACGTGGCACTTGGCACAGCCCTGTGGGAAAGCCTCGTGGGAAAGACTCGAGGGAAAGCCTCGAGGGAAAGCCACAGATCCCTTGATCCACGTGACAGGAAGCGTGACCCTACTGCTGCATCTAGGGAGGGAACGCACGTGCATGCCCCAATCGAGACGAGGCCTGACTCCCCTGGAGAGACTCAGAAACACCCCAAGATCCATGGCAACACTGGAGAGGAATCCTCACGTTCCGGCCCCCACTCCACACAAGGACTGAGGCCCCGGAATGGACGGGAGAGGAGGAACTCCAGGGTCGTGCCACCATTCCAAGAGTCCCCCAGATGTCTCAGTCCATTCCACAGGAACCTCTTTTCCATTCACCGGCTCGTCTTTCACGCCGAGGATCGACTCACACCAAGGTGGCACGTGGCACAGCCCTGTGGGAAAGCCTCGTGGGAAAGCCTCGAGGGACAGCCTCGAGGGAAAGAAACAGATCCCTTTATCCACGTGACAGGAAGCGTGACACTAATGCTGCAGCTCGGGAGGAAAGCGCACGTGCATGCCCCAATCGAGACGAGGCCTGACTCCCCTGGGGAGACTTAGAAGCACCCCAAGATCCATGGCAACACTGGAGAGGAATCCTCAGGTTCCGGCCCCGAGTCCCCACAAGGACTGAGGCCCCGGGATGGACGGGAGAGGAATCCCGAGAGGTCCCCTAGCAACTCGCATGGGGACTGGCCTTTCCTGAGGCCACCAGAGCGGGTCCCTGAGGTCCCCGTCGTAACTCGAGAATACCTGCCGCAACTCGAGAAAATCCAGGATGTTCTGCCCTCCAGGCGAGATGAGGCCCATTTCTGCTGAGGAGTCTCGAGGCTGATCACACCTCACCTCTGGAACTTCGAAAGGCTCCTTCACACCCTTGGTGCAAATCAAGAAGTTCCCCGACATACCCGTCTCCACTCGAGAGGAAACACGAGCGTCCCGCCCACATCCAGAGGAGCGCCGTTTCCGCCTCGTAGGTCGAGATGAGGGATCCTTTCCCTGCTTCGTCGGGAAAGAGTTCCCGGCGTTCCCGTCGCATCTTAAGGGGAGGCCCTCTCAACAGGAACAGCGAGAGGAACTCCAGGGTCGTGCAACCATTCCAAGAGTCCCCCAGATGTCTCAATCCATTCCAGAGGAAATTCTTTTCCCTTCACAGGCTCGTCTTTCACGCCGAGGATAGACTCACACCAAGGTGGCATGTGGCACAGCCCTTTGGGAAAGCCTCGTGGGAAAGCCTCGAGGGACAGCCTCGAGGGAAAGCCACAGATCCCTTGATCCACGTGACAGGAAGCGTGACACTACTGCTGCAGCTCGGGAGGAAAGCGCACGTACATGCCCCCACTCGAGACGAGGCCTGACTCCCCTGGGGAGCCTCAGAAGCACCCCAAGATCCATGGCAACACTGGAGAGGAGTCCTCAGGTTCCGGACCCGACTCCACACAAGGTCTTAAGCTCTGGCATGGACGGGAGAGGAATCCCGTGAGGACCCCTAGCAACTCGTATGGGGACTGGCCTTTCCTGAGGCCACCAGAGTTGGTCCCTGAGGTCCCCGTCGTAACTCGAGAAGACCTGTCGCAACTCGAGAAAATCCAGGAGGTTCTGCCCTCCATGCAAGAGGAGGCCCATTTCCGCAGAGGCTTCTCGGGGCTAATCACACCTCACCTCTGGAACGTCGAAAGTGTCCTTCACACCCTGGGTGCAACTCAAGAACTTCCCCGACATACCCTTCACACCCTGGGTGCAAGTCAAGTAGTTCCCCGACATACCCGTCTCCACTCGAGAGGGAACACGAGGGTCCCGCCCACATCCAGAGGAGCCACGTTTCCGCCTCGTAGCTCGAGGTGACGGATCCTTTCCCTGCTTCGTCGGGAAAGAATTCCCGGCATTCCCGTCGCATCTCAAGAGGAGGCCCTCTCAACAGGAACGGCGAGAGGAACTCCAGGGTCGTGCCACCGTTCCAATAGTCCTCCAGATGTCTCAGTCCATTCCAGAGGAACCTCTTTTCCCTTCACCGGCTCGTCTTTCACGCCGAGGATCGACTCACAACAAGGTGGCACTTGGCACAGCCCTGTGGGAAAGCCTCGTGGGAAAGCCTCGAGGGAAAGCCTCGAGGGAAAGCCACATATCCCTTTATCCACGTGACAGTAAGCCTGACCCTACTGCTGCAGCTCGGGAGGGAAGCGCACGTGCATGCCCCCACTCGAGACGAGGCCTGACTCCCCTGGGGACACTCAGAGGCACCCCAAGATCCATGTCAACACTGGAGAGGAATGCTCAGGTTCCGGCCCCGACTCCACACAAGGTCTTAGGCCCCGGCATCGACGGGAGAGGAATCCCGAGATGGCCCCTTGCAACTCGCATGCGGACTGGTCCTTCCTGAGGCCAGCAGAGCTGGTCCCTGAGGTCCCCGTCGTAACTCGAGAAGACCTGCCGCAACTCGAGAAAATCCAGAAGGTTCTCCCCTCCATACAAGAGGAGGCCCATTTCCGCAGAGGCTTCTCGGGGCTAATCACACCTCACCTCTGGAACGTCGAAAGGGTCCTTCACACCCTGGGTGCAACTCAAGAACTTCCCCGACATACCCTTCACACCCTGGGTGCAAGTCAAGTAGTTCCCCGACATACCCGTCTCCACTTGAGAGGGAGCACGAGGGTCCCGCCCACATCCAGAGGAACCCCGTTTCCGCCTCGTAGCTCGAGGTGACGGATCCTTTCCCTGCTTCGTCGGGAAAGAATTCCCGGCGTTCCCGTCGCATCTCAAGAGGAGGCCCTCTCAACAGAAATGGCGAGAGGAACTCCAGGGTCGTGCCACCATTCCAAGAGTCCCCCAGATGTCTCAGTCCATTCCAGAGGAACTTCTTTTCCCTTCACAGGTTCGTCTTTCACGCCGAGGATCGACTCACACCAAGGTGGCACTTGGCACAGCCCTGTGGGAAAGCCTCGTGGGAAAGACTCGAGGGAAAGCCTCGAGGGAAAGCCACAGATCCTTGATCCACGTGACAGGAAGCGTGACCCTACTGCTGCATCTAGGGAGGGAACGCACGTGCATGCCCCAATCGAGACGAGGCCTGACTCCCCTGGAGAGACTCAGAAACACCCCAAGATCCATGGCAACACTGGAGAGGAATCCTCACGTTCCGGCCCCCACTCCACACAAGGACTGAGGCCCCGGCATGGACGGGAGAGGAGGAACTCCAGGGTCGTGCCACCATTCCAAGAGTCCCCCAGATGTCTCAGTCCATTCCACAGGAACCTCTTTTCCATTCACCGGCTCGTCTTTCACGCCGAGGATCGACTCACACCAAGGTGGCACGTGGCACAGCCCTGTGGGAAAGCCTCGTGGGAAAGCCTCGAGGGACAGCCTCGAGGGAAAGAAACAGATCCCTTTATCCACGTGACAGGAAGCGTGACACTAATGCTGCATCTCGGGAGGAAAGCGCACGTGCATGCCCCAATCGAGACGAGGCCTGACTCCCCTGGGGAGACTTAGAAGCACCCCAAGATCCATGGCAACACTGGAGAGGAATCCTCAGGTTCCGGCCCCGAGTCCCCACAAGGACTGAGGCCCCGGGATGGACGGGAGAGGAATCCCGAGAGGTCCCCTAGCAACTCGCATGGGGACTGGCCTTTCCTGAGGCCACCAGAGCGGGTCCCTGAGGTCCCCGTCGTAACTCGAGAATACCTGCCGCAACTCGAGAAAATCCAGGATGTTCTGCCCTCCAGGCGAGATGAGGCCCATTTCTGCTGAGGAGTCTCGAGGCTGATCACACCTCACCTCTGGAACTTCGAAAGGCTCCTTCACACCCTTGGTGCAAATCAAGAAGTTCCCCGACATACCCGTCTCCACTCGAGAGGAAACACGAGCGTCCCGCCCACATCCAGAGGAGCGCCGTTTCCGCCTCGTAGGTCGAGATGAGGGATCCTTTCCCTGCTTCGTCGGGAAAGAGTTCCCGGCGTTCCCGTCGCATCTTAAGGGGAGGCCCTCTCAACAGGAACAGCGAGAGGAACTCCAGGGTCGTGCCACCATTCCAAGAGTCCCCCAGATGTCTCAATCCATTCCAGAGGAAATTCTTTTCCCTTCACAGGCTCGTCTTTCACGCCGAGGATAGACTCACACCAAGGTGGCATGTGGCACAGCCCTTTGGGAAAGCCTCGTGGGAAAGCCTCGAGGGACAGCCTCGAGGGAAAGCCACAGATCCCTTGATCCACGTGAAAGGAAGCGTGACACTACTGCTGCAGCTCGGGAGGAAAGCGCACGTGCATGCCCCCACTCGAGACGAGGCCTGACTCCCCTGGGGAGCCTCAGAAGCACCCCAAGATCCATGGCAACACTGGAGAGGAGTCCTCAGGTTCCGGACCCGACTCCACACAAGGTCTTAAGCTCTGGCATGGACGGGAGAGGAATCCCGTGAGGACCCCTAGCAACTCGTATGGGGACTGGCCTTTCCTGAGGCCACCAGAGCGGGTCCCTGAGGTCCCCGTCGTAACTCGAGAAGACCTGTCGCAACTCGAGAAAATCCAGGAGGTTCTGCCCTCCATGCAAGAGGAGGCCCATTTCCGCAGAGGCTTCTCGGGGCTAATCACACCTCACCTCTGGAACGTCGAAAGTGTCCTTCACACCCTGGGTGCAACTCAAGAACTTCCCCGACATACCCTTCACACCCTGGGTGCAAGTCAAGTAGTTCCCCGACATACCCGTCTCCACTTGAGAGGGAGCACGAGGGTCCCTCCCACATCCAGAGGAGCCCCGTTTCCGCCTCGTAGCTCGAGGTGACGGATCCTTTCCCTGCTTCTTCGGGAAAGAATTCCCGGTGTTCCCGTCGCATCTCAAGAGGAGGCCCTCTCAACAGAAATGGCGAGAGGAACTCCAGGGTCGTGCCACCATTCCAAGAGTCCCCCAGATGTCTCAGTCCATTCCAGAGGAACTTCTTTTCCCTTCACAGGCTCGTCTTTCACGCCGAGGATCGACTCACACCAAGGTGGCACTTGGCACAGCCCTGTGGGAAAGTCTCGTGGGAAAGACTCGAGGGAAAGCCTCGAGGGAAAGCCACAGATCCCTTGATCCACGTGACAGGAAGCGTGACCCTACTGCTGCATCTAGGGAGGGAACACACGTGCATGCCCCAATCGAGACGAGGCCTGACTCCCCTGGGGAGACTCAGAAACACCCCAAGATCCATGGCAACACTGGAGAGGAATCCTCAGGTTCCGGCCCCGACTCCACACAAGGACTGAGGCCCCGGCGTGGACGGGAGAGGAATCCCGAAAGGTCCCCTAGCAACTCGCATGGGGTCTGGCCTTTCCTGAGGCCACCAGAGCGGGTCCCTGAGGTCCCCGCCGTAACTCGAGAAGACCTGCCGCAACTCGAGAAAATCCAGGAGGTTCTGCCCTACAGGCGAGATGAGGCCCATTTCCGCTGAGGCGTCTCGAGGCTGATCACACCTCACCTCTGGAACTTCGAAAGGGTCCTTCACACCCTTGGTGCAAATCAAGAAGTTCCCCGACATACCCGTCTCCACTCGAGAGGAAACACGAGGGTCCCGCCCACATCCAGAGGAGCCCCGTTTCCGCCTCGTAGCTCGAGATGATGGATCCTTTCCCTGCTTCGTCGGGAAAGAGTTCCCGGCGTTCCCGTCGCATCTCAAGAGGAGGCCCTCTCAACAGGAACGGCGAGAGGAACTCCAGGGTTGTGCCACCATTCCAAGAGTCCCCAGATGTCTTAGTCCATTCCAGAGGAACCTCTTTTCCCTTAACCGGGTCGTCTTTCGCGCCGAGGATCGACTCACACCAAGGTGGCTCGTGGCACAGACCTGTGGGAAAACCTCGTGTGAAAGCCTCGAGGGAAAGCCTCGAGGGAAAGCCACAGATCCCTTGATCCACGTGACTGGAAGCGTGACAATACTGCTGCAGGTCGGGAGGAAAGCGCACGTGCATGCCCCCACTCGAGACGAGGCCTGACTCCCCTGGGGGGACTCAGAAGCACCCCAAGATCCATGGCAACACTGGAGAGGAATCCTCAGGTTCCGGCCCCGAGTCACCACAAGGACTGAGGCCCCGGCATGGACGGGAGAGGAATCCCGAGAGGTCCCCTAGCAACTCGAATGGGGACTGGCCTTTCCTGAGGCCACCAGAGCGGATCCCTGAGGTCCCCGTCGTAACTCGAGAAGACCTGCCGCAACTCGAGAAAATCCAGGAGGTTCTGCCCTCCACGCGAGATGAGGCCCAATCCTCTGAGGCGTCTTGAGGCTGATCACACCTCACCTCTGGAACTTCGAAAGGGTCCTTCACACCCTTGGTGCAAATCAAGAAGTTCCCCGACATACCCGTCTCCACTCGAGAGGAATCACGAGGGTCCCGCCCACATCCAGAGGAGCCCCGTTTTCACCTCTTAGCTCGAGATGAGGGATCCTATCCCTTCTTCGTCGGGAAAGATTTCCCGGCCTTCACGTCGCATCTCAAGAGGAGGCCCTCTCATCAGGAACGGCGAGAGGAACTCCAGGGTCGTGCCACCATTCCAGGAGTCCCCCAGATGTCTCAGTCCATTCCAGAGGATACTCTTTTCCCTTCACCGGCTCGTCTTTCACGCCGAGGATCGACTCACACCAAGGTGGCACGTGGCACAGCCCTGTGGGAAAGCCTCGTGGGAAACCCTCGAGGGACAGCCTCGAGGGAAAGCCACAGATCCCTTGATCCACGAGACAGGAAGCGTGACACTACTGCTGCAGCACGGGAGGAAAGCGCACGTGCATGCCCCCACACGAGACGAGGCCTGACTCCCCTGGGGAGACTCAGAAGCACCCCAAGATCCATGGCAACACTGAAGTTGAATCCTCAGGTTCCGGTCCCGACTCCACACAAGGACTGAGGCCCCGGCATGGACGGGAGAGGAATCCCGAGAGGTCCCCTAGCAACTCGAATGGGGACTGGCCTTTCCTGAGGCCACCAGAGCGGGTCCCTGAGGTCCCCGTCGTAACCCGAGAAGACCTGCCGCAACTCGAGAAAATCCAGGAGGTTCTGCCCTAAAGGCGAGATGAGGCCCAATTCTGCTGAGGCGTCTTAAGGCTGATCACACCTCACCTCTGGAACTTCGAAAGGGTCCTTCACACCCTTGGTGCAAATCCAGAAGTTCCCCGACATACCCGTCTCCACTCGAGAGGAATCACGAGGGTCCCGCCCACATCCAGAGGAGCCCCGTTTTCGCCTCTTAGCTCGAGATGAGGGATCCTATCCCTGCTTCGTCGGGAAAGATTTCCCGGCCTTCGCTTCGCATCTCAAGAGGAGGCCCTATCATCAGGAACGGCGAGAGGAACTCCAGGGTCGTGCCACCATTCCAGGAGTCCCCCAGATGTCTCAGTCCATTCCAGAGGATCCTCTTTTCCCTTCACTGGCTCGTCTTTCACGGCGAGGATCGAACCACACCAAGGTGGCACGTGGCACAGCACTGTGGGAAAGCCTCGTGGAAAGCCTCGACGGCCAGCCTCGAGGGAAAGCCATATATTCCTTGATCCACGAGACAGGAAGCGTGACACTACTGCTGCAGGTCGGGAGGAAAGCGCACGTGCATGCCCCCACTCGAGACGGGGCCTGACTCCCGTGGGGAGACTCAGAATCACCCCAAGATCCATGGCAACACTGGAGAGGAATCCTCAGGTTCCGGCCCCCACGCCACACAAGGACAGAGGCCCCGGCATGGACGGGAGAGGAGGAACTCCAGGGTCGTGCCACCATTCCAAGAGTCCCCCAGATGTCTTAGTCCATTCCAGAGGAACCTCTTTTCCCTTCACCGGCTCGTCTTTCACGCCGAGGATCGAATCACACCAAGGTGGCTCGTGGCACAGCCCTGTGGGAAAGCCTCGTGCGAAAGCCTCGAGGGACAGCCTCGAGGGAAAGCCACAGATCCCTTGATCCACGTGACAGGAAGCGTGACACTACTGCTGCAGCACGGGAGGAAAGCGCACGTGCATGCCCCCACACGAGACGAGGCCTGACTCCCCTGGGGAGAATCAGAAGCACCCCAAGATCCATGGCAACACTGAAGAGGAATCCTCAGGTCCCGGCCCCGACTCTCCACAAGGACAGAGGCCCCGGCATGGACGGGAGAGGAATCCCGAGAGGTCCCCTAGCAACTCGCATGGGGACTGGCCTTTCCTGAGGCCACCAGAGCGGGTCCCGGAGGTCCCCGTCGTAACTCGAGAAGACCTGCCGCAACTCGAGAAAATCCAGGAGGTTCTCCCCTCCAGGCGAGATGAGGCCCATTTCCACTGAGGCGTCTCGAGGCTGATCACACCTCACTTCTGGAACTTCGAAAGGGTCCTTCACACCCTTGGTGCAAATCAAGAAGTTCCCCGACATACCCGTCTCCACTCGAGAGGAATCACGAGGGTCCCGCCCACATCCAGAGGAGCCCCGTTTTCACCTCTTAGCTCGAGATGAGGGATCCTATCCCTTCCTCGTCGGGAAAGATTTCCCGGCATTCCCGTCGCATCTCAAGAGGAGGCCCTCTCAACAGGAAGGGCGAGAGGAACTCCAGAGTCGTGTCACCATTCCAAGAGTCCCCCAGATGTCTCAGTCCATTCCAGAGGAACCACTTTTCCCTTCACCGGCTCGTCTTTCACGCCGAGGATCGACTCACACCAAGGTGGCTCGTGGCACAGACCTGTGGGAAAGCCTCGTGTTAAAGCCTCGAGGGACAGCCTCGAGGGAAAGCCACAGATCCCTTGATCCACGTGACTGGAAGCGTGACAATACTGCTGCAGCTGGTGGGGAAAGCGCACGTGCATGCCCCCACTCGAGACGAGGCCTGACTCCCCTGGGGAGACTCAGAAGCACCCCAAGATCCATGGCAACACTGGAGAGGAATCCTCAGGTTCCGGCCCCGACTCCACACAAGGACTGAGGCCCCGGTGTGGACGGGAGAGGAATCCCGAGAGGTCCCCTAGCAACTCGAATGGGGACTGGCCTTTCCTGAGGCCACCAGAGCGGGTCCCTGAGGTCCCCGTCGTAACTCGAGAAGACCTGCCGCAACTCGAGAAAATCCTGGAGGTTCTCCCCTCCAGGCGAGATGAGGCCCAATTCTGCTGAGGCGTCTTGAGGCTGATCACACCTCACCTCTGGAACTTCGAAAGGGTCCTTCACACCCTTGGTGCAAATCAAGAAGTTCCCCGACATACCCGTCTCCACTCGAGAGGAATCACGAGGGTCCCGCCCACATCCAGAGGAGCCCCGTTTTCGCCTCTTAGCTCGAGATGAGGGATCCTATCCCTGCTTCGCCGGAAAAGATTTCCCGGCCTTCGCGTCGCATCTCAAGAGGAGGCCCTCTCATCAGGAACGGCGAGAGGAACTCCAGGGTCGTGCCACCATTCCAGGAGTCCCCCAGATGTCTCAGTCCATTCCATAGGATCCTCTTTTCCCTTCACCGGCTCGTCTTTCACGGCGAGGATCGAATCACACCAAGGTGGCACGTGGCACAGCCCTTTGGGAAAGCCTCGTGGGAAAGCCTCGAGGGACAGCCACAGATCCCTTGATCCACGTGACAGGAAGCGTGACCCTACTGCTGCAGCTCGGGAGGGAAGCGCACGTGCATGCCCCCACTCGAGACGAGGCCTGACACCCCTGCGGAGACTCAGAGGCACCCCAAGATCCATGTCAACACTGGAGAGGAATGTTCAGGTTCCGGCCCCGACTCCACACAAGGTCGTAGGCCCCAGCATCGACAGGAGAGGAATCCCGAGATGGCCCCTTGAAACTCGCATGGGGACTGGCCCTTCCTGAGGCCACCAGAGCGGGTCCCTGAGGTCCCCGTCGTAACTCGAGTAGACCTGCCGCAACTCGAGAAAATCCAGGAGGTTCTCCCCTCCATGCGAGAGGAGGCCCATTTCCGCTGAGGCTACTCGGGGCTAATCACACCTCACCTCTGGAACTTCGAAAGGGTCCTTCACACCCTGGGTGCAACTCAAGAACTTCCCCGACATACCCTTCACACCCTGGGTGCAACTCAAGTAGTTCCCCGACATACCCGTCTCCACTTGAGAGGGAACACGAGGGTCCCGCCCACATCCAGAGGAGCCCCGTTTCCGCCTCGTAGCTCGAGGTGACGGATCCTTTCCCTGCTTCTTCGGGAAAGAATTCCCGGCGTTCCCGTCGCATCTCAAGAGGAGGCCCTCTCAACAGGAACGGCGAGAGGAACTCCAGGGTCGTGCCACCATTCCAAGAGTCCCCCAGATGTCTCAGTCCATTCCAGAGGAACTTCTTTTCCCTTCACAGGCTCGTCTTTCACGCCGAGGATCGACTCACACCAAGGTGGCACTTGGCACAGCCCTGTGGGAAAGCCTCGTGGGAAAGACTCGAGTGAAAGCCTCGAGGGAAAGCCACAGATCCCTTGATCCACGTGACAGGAAGCGTGACCCTACTGCTGCATCTAGGGAGGGAACGCACGTGCATGCCCCCACTCGAGACGAGGCTTGACCACCCTGGGGAGACACAGAGGCACCCCAAGATCCATGTCAACACTGGAGAGGAAACCTCAATTTCCGGCCCCGACTCCACACAAGGTCTTAGGCCCCGGCAACGCCGGGAGAGGAATCCCGAGATGGCTCCTAGCAACTCACATGGGGACTGGCCCTTCCTGAGGCCAGCAGAGCGGGTGCCTGAGTTCCCCGTCTTAACTCTAGAAGACCTGCCGCAACTCGAGAAAATACAGGAGGTTCTCCCCTCCATGCGAGAGGAGGACCATTTCCTCAGAGGCTTCTCGGGGATAATCACACCTCACCTCTGGAACTTCGAAAGGATCCTTCACACCCTGGGTGCAACTCAAGAAGTTCCCCGACATACCCGTCTCCACTCGAGAGGAAACATCAGGGTCCCGCCCACATCCAGAGGATCCCCGTTTCCGCCTCGTAGCTCGAGGTGACGGATCCTTTCCCTGCTTCGTCGGGAAAGATTTCCCGGCATTCCCGTCGCATCTGAAGAGGAGGCCCTCTGAACAGGAACGGCGAGAGGAACTCCAGGGTCGTGCCACCATTCCAAGAGTCCCCCAGATGTCTCAGTCCATTCCAGAGGAACTTCTTTTCCCTTCACAGGCTCGTCTTTCACGCCGAGTATAGACTCACACCAAGGTGGCACTTGGCACAGCCCTGTGGGAAAGCCTCGTGGGAACGACTCGAGGGAAAGCCTCGAGGGAAAGCCACAGATCCCTTTATCCACGTGACAGGAAGCGTGACACTACTGCTGCAGCTCGGGAGGAAAGCGCACGTGCATGCCCCCACTCGAGACGAGGCCTGACTCCCCTGGGGAGCCTCAGAAGCACCCCAAGATCCATGGCAACACTGGAGAGGAGTCCTCAGGTTCCGCACCCGACTCCACACAAGGTCTTAAGCCCTGGCATGGACGGGAGAGGAATCCCGTGAGGACCCCTAGCAACTCGCATGGGGACTGGCCTTTCCTGAGGCCACCAGAGCGGGTCCCTGAGGTCCCCGTCGTAACTCGAGAAGACCTGCCGCAACTCGACAAAATCCAGGAGGTTCTCCCCTCCAGGGGAGATGAGGCCCATTTACGCTGAGGCGTCTCGAGGCTGATCACACCTCACCTCTGGAACTTCGAAAGGCTCCTTCACACCCTTGGTGCAAATCAAGAAGTTCCCCGACATACCCGTCTCCACTCGAGAGGAATCACGAGGGTCCCGCCCACATCCAGAGGAGACCCGTTTCCGCCTCGTAGCTCGAGATGAGGGATCCTTTCCCTGCTACGTCGGGAAAGTGTTCCCGGCATTCCCGGCGCATCTCAAGAGGAGGCCCTCTCAACAGGAACGGCGAGAGGAACTCCAGGGTCGTGCCACCATTCCAAGAGCCCCCAGATGTCTCAGTCCATTCCAGCGAACCACTTTTCCTTTCACCGGCTCGTCTTTCACGCCGAGGATCGAATCACACCAAGGTGGCTCGTGGCACAGACCTGTGGGAAAGCCTCGTGGGAAAGCCTCGAGGGACAGCCTCGAGGGAAAGCCACAGATCCCTTGATCCACGTGACTGGAAGCGTGACAATACTGCTGCAGGTCGGGAGGAAAGCGCACGTGCATGCCCCCACACGAGACGAGGCCTGACTCCCCTGGGGAGACTTAGAAGCACCCCAAGATCCATGGCAACACTGGAGAGGAATCCTCAGGTTCCGGCCCCGAGTCCCCACAAGGACTGAGGCCCCGGCATGGACGGGAGAGGAATCCCGAGAGGTCCCCTAGCAACTCGAATGGGGACTGGCCTTTCCTGAAGCCACCAGAGCGGGTCCCTGAGGTCCCCGTCGTAACTCGAGAAGACCTGCCGCAACTCGAGAAAATCCAGGAGGTTCTCCCCTCCAGGGGAGATGAGGCCCATTTACGCTGAGGCGTCTCGAGGCTGATCACACCTCACCTCTGGAACTTCGAAAGGCTCCTTCACACCCTTGGTGCAAATCAAGAAGTTCCCCGACATACCCGTCTCCACTCGAGAGGAATCACGAGGGTCCCGCCCACATCCAGAGGAGCCCCGTTTCCGCCTCGTATCTCGAGATGAGGGATCCTTTCCCTGCTACGTCGGGAAAGTGTTCCCGGCATTCCCGGCGCATCTCAAGAGGAGGCCCTCTCAACAGGAACGGCGAGAGGAACTCCAGGGTCGTGCCACCATTCCAAGTGTCCCCCAGATGTCTCATTCCATTCCAGAGGAACCTCTTTTCCCTTCACCGGCTCGTCTTTCACGCCGAGGATCGACTCACACCAAGGTGGCACGTGGCACAGCCCTGTGGGAAAGCCTCGTGGGAAAGCCTCGAGGGACAGCCTCGAGGGAAAGCCACAGATCCCTTGATCCACGTGACAGGAAGCGTGACACTATTGCTGCAGCTCGGAAGGAAAGCGCACGTGCATGCCCCCACTCGAGACGAGGCCTGACTCCCCTGGGGAGACTCAGAAGCACCCCAAGATCCATGGCAACACTGGAGAGGAATCCTCAGGTTCCGGCCCCAACTCCACACAAGGAGTGAGGCCCCGGCATGGACGGGAGAGGAATCCCGAGAGGTCCCCTAGCAACGCGCATAGGGACTGGCCTTTCCTGAAGCCACCAGAGCGGGTCCCTGAGGTCCCCGTCGTAACTCGAGAAGACCTGCCGCAACTCGAGAAAATCCAGGAGGTTCTGCCCTCCATGCGAGATGAGGCCCATTTCTGCTGAGGAGTCTCGAGGCTGATCACACCTCACCTCTGGAACTTCGAAAGGATCCTTCACACCCTGGGTGCAACTCAAGAAGTTCCCCGACATACCCGTCTCCACTCGAGAGGAAACACCAGGGTCCCGCCCACATCCAGAGGAGCCCCGTTTCCGCCTCGTAGCTCGAGGTGACGGATCCTTTCCCTGCTTCATCGGGAAAGAATTCCCGGCATTCCCGTTGCATCTCAAGAGGAGGCCCTCTCAACAGGAACGGCGAGAGGAACTCCAGGGTCGTGCCACCGTTCCAATAGTCCTCCAGATGTCTCAGTCCATTCCAGAGGAACCTCTTTTCCCTTCACCGGCTCGTCTTTCACGCCGAGGATCGGCTCACAACAAGGTGGCACTTGGCACAGCCCTGTGGGAAAGCCTCGTGGGAAAGCCTCGAGGGAAAGCCTCGAGGGAAAGCCACATATCCCTTTATCCACGTGACAGTAAGCCTGACCCTACTGCTGCAGCTCGGGAGGGAAGAGCACGTGCATGACCCCACTCGAGACGAGGCCTGACTCCCCTGGGGACACTCAGAGGCACCCCAAGATCCATGTCAACACTGGAGAGGAATGCTCAGGTTCCGGCCCCGACTCCACACAAGGTCTTAGGCCCCGGCATCGACGGGAGAGGAATCCCGAGATGGCCCCTTGCAACTCGCATGCGGACTGGTCCTTCCTGAGGCCAGCAGAGCTGGTCCCTGAGGTCCCCGTCGTAACTCGAGAAGACCTGCCGCAACTCGAGAAAATCCAGAAGGTTCTCCCCTCCATGCAAGAGGAGGCCCATTTCCGCAGAGGCTTCTCGGGGCTAATCACACCTCACCTCTGGAACGTCGAAAGGGTCCTTCACACCCTGGGTGCAACTCAAGAACTTCCCCGACATACCCTTCACACCCTGGGTGCAACTCAAGTAGTTCCCCGACATACCCGTCTCCACTTGAGAGGGAGCACGAGGGTCCCGCCCACATCCAGAGGAGCCCCGTTTCCGCCTCGTAGCTCGAGGTGACGGATCCTTTCCCTGCTTCGTCGGGAAAGAATTCCCGGCGTTCCCGTCGCATCTCAAGAGGAGGCCCTCTCAACAGAAATGGCGAGAGGAACTCCAGGGTCGTGCCACCATTCCAAGAGTCCCCCAGATGTCTCAGTCCATTCCACAGGAACCTCTTTTCCCTTCACCGGCTCGTCTTTCACGCCGAGGATCGACTCACACCAAGGTGGCACGTGGCACAGCCCTGTGGGAAAGCCTCGTGGGAAAGCCTCGAGGGACAGCCTCGAGGGAAAGAAACAGATCCCTTGATCCACGTGACAGGAAGCGTGACACTAATGCTGCAGCTCGGGAGGAAAGCGCACGTGCATGCCCCAATCGAGACGAGGCCTGACTCCCCTGGAGAGACTTAGAAGCACCCCAAGATCCATGGCAACACTGGAGAGGAATCCTCAGGTTCCGGCCCCGAGTCCCCACAAGGACTGAGGCCCCGGCATGGACGGGAGAGGAATCCCGAGAGGTCCCCTAGCAACTCGAATGGGGACTGGCCTTTCCTGAGGCCACCAGAGCGGGTCCCTGATGTCCCCGCCGTAACTCGAGAAGACCTGCCGCAAATCGAGAAAATCCAGGAGGTTCTCCCCTCCAGGCGAGATGAGGCCCATTTCCGCTGAGGCGTCTCGAGGCTGATCACACCTCACCTCTGGAACTTCGAAAGGCTCCTTCACACCCTTGGTGCAAATCAAGAAGTTCCCCGACATACCCGTCTCCACTCGAGAGGAAACACGAGGGTCCCGCCCACAACCAGAGGAGCCCCGTTTCCGCCTCGTAGCTCGAGATGAGGGATCCTTTCCCTGCTTCGTCGGGAAAGAGTTCCCGGCGTTCCCGTCGCATCTCAAGAGGAGGCCCTCTCAACAGGAACGGCGAGAGGAACTCCAGGGTCGTGCCACCATTCCAAGAGTCCCCCAGATGTCTCAGTCCATTCCAGAGGAACCTCTTTTCCCTTCACCGGCTCGTCTTTCACGACGATGATCGACTCACACCAAGGTGTCACGTGGCACAGCCCTGTGGGAAAGCCTCGTGGGAAAGCCTCGAGCGACAGCCTCGAGGGAAAGCCACAGATCCCTTGATCCTCGTGACTGGAAGCGTGACACTACTGCTGCAGCTGGGGAGGAAAGCGCTCGTGCATGCCCCCACTCGAGACGAGGCCTGACTCCCCTGGGGAGACTCAGAAGCACACCCAGATCCATGGCAACACTGGAGAGGAATCCTCAGGTTCCGGCCCCGACTCCACACAAGGACTGAGGCCCCTGCATGGACGGGAGAGGAATCCCGAGAGGTCCCCTAGCAACTCGCATGGGGTCTGGCCTTTCCTGAGGCCACCAGAGCGGGTCCCTGAGGTCCCCGCCGTAACTCGAGAAGACCTGCCGCAACTCGAGAAAATCCAGGAGGTTCTGCCCTCCAGGCGAGATGAGGCTCATTTCTGCTGAGGCGTCTCGAGGCTGATCACACCTCACCCCTGGAACTTCGAAAGGGTCCTTCACACCCTTGGTGCAAATCAAGAAGTTCCCCGACATACCCGTCTCCACTCGAGAGGAAACACGAGGGTCCCGCCCACATCCAGAGGAGCCCCGTTTCCGCCTCGTAGCTCGAGATGAGGGATCCTTTCACTGCTTCGTCGGGAAAGAGTTCCCGGCCTTCCCGTCGCATCTTAAGAGGAGGCCCACTCAACAGGAACGGCGAGAGGAACTCCAGGGTCGTGCCACCATTCCAAGAGTCCCCCAGATGTCTCAGTCCATTCCAGAGGAACCTCTTTTCCCTTCACCGGCTCGTCTTTCACGCCGAGGATCGACTCACACCAAGGTGGCACGTGGCACAGCCCTGTGGGAAAGCCTCGTGGGAAAGCCTCGAGGGAAAGCATCGAGGGAAAGCCACAGATCCCTTGATCCACGTGACAGGAAGCGTGACCCTACTGCTGCAGCTCTGGAGGGAAGCGCACGTGCATGCCCCCACTCGAAACGAAGCCTGACTCCCCTGGGGACACTCAGAGGCACCCCAAGATCCATGTCAACACTGGAGAGGAATGCTCAGGTTCCGGCCCCGACTCCACACAAGGTCTTAGGCCCCGACATCGACGGGAGAGGAATCCCGAGATGGACCCTTGCAACTCGCATGCGGACTGGTCCTTCCTGAGGCCAGCAGAGCTGGTCCCTGTGGTCCCCGTCGTAACTCGAGAAGACCTGCCGCAACTCGAGAAAATCCAGAAGGTTCTCCCCTCCATGCAAGAGGAGGCCCATTTCCGCAGAGGCTTCTCGGGGCTAATCACACCTCACCTCTGGAACGTCGAAAGGGTCCTTCAAACCCTGGGTGCAACTCAAGAACTTCCCCGACATACCCTTCACACCCTGGGTGCAACTCAAGTAGTTCCCCGACATACCCGTCTCCACTCGAGAGGGAACACGAGGGTCCCGCCCACATCCAGAGGAGCCACGTTTCCGCCTCGTAGCTCGAGGTGACGGATCCTTTCCCTGCTTCGTCGGGAAAGAATTCCCGGCATTCCCGTTGCATCTCAAGAGGAGGCCCTCTCAACAGGAACGGCGAGAGGAACTCCAGGGTCCTGCCACCGTTCCAATAGTCCTCCAGATGTCTCAGTCCATTCCAGAGGAACCTCTTTTCCCTTCACCGGCTCGTCTTTCACGCCGAGGATCGACTCACAACAAGGTGGCACTTGGCACAGCCCTGTGGGAAAGCCTCGTGGGAAAGCCTCGAGGGAAAGCCTCGAGAGAAAGCCACATATCCCTTTATCCACGTGACAGTAAGCCTGACCCTACTGCTGCAGCTCTGGAGGGAAGCGCACGTGCATGCCCCCACTCGAGACGAGGCCTGACTCCCCTGGGGACACTCAGAGGCACCCCAAGATCCATGTCAACACTGGAGAGGAATGCTCAGGTTCCGGCCCCGACTCCACACAAGGTCTTAGGCCCCGGCATCGACGGGAGAGGAATCCCGAGATGGCCCCTTGCAACTCGCATGCGGACTGGTCCTTCCTGAGGCCAGCAGAGCTGGTCCCTGAGGTCCCCGTCGTAACTCGAGAAGACCTGCCGCAACTCGAGAAAATCCAGAAGGTTCTCCCCTCCATGCAAGAGGAGGCCCATTTCCGCAGAGGCTTCTCGGGGCTAATCACACCTCACCTCTGGAACGTCGAAAGGGTCCTTCACACCCTGGGTGCAACTCAAGAACTTCCCCGACATACCCTTCACACCCTGGGTGCAACTCAAGTAGTTCCCCGACATACCCGTCTCCACTTGAGAGGGAGCACGAGGGTCCCGCCCACATCCAGAGGAGCCCCGTTTCCGCCTCGTAGCTCGAGGTGACGGATCCTTTCCCTGCTTCGTCGGGAAAGAATTCCCGGCGTTCCCGTCGCATCTCAAGAGGAGGCCCTCTCAACAGAAATGGCGAGAGGAACTCCAGGGTCGTGCCACCATTCCAAGAGTCCCCCAGATGTCTCAGTCCATTCCAGAGGAACTTCTTTTCCCTTCACAGGCTCGTCTTTCACGCCGAGGATCGACTCACACCAAGGTGGCACTTGGCACAGCCCTGTGGGAAAGCCTCGTGGGAAAGACTCGAGGGAAAGCCTCGAGGGAAAGCCACAGATCCCTTGTTCCACGTGACAGGAAGCGTGACCCTACTGCTGCATCTAGGGAGGGAACGCACGTGCATGCCCCAATCGAGACGAGGCCTGACTCCCCTGGGGAGACTCAGAAACACCCCAAGATCCATGGCAACACTGGAGAGGAATCCTCACTTTCCGGCCCCCACTCCACACAAGGACTGAGGCCCCGGCATGGACGGGAGAGGAGGAACTCCAGGGTCGTGCCACCATTCCAAGAGTCCCCCAGATGTCTCAGTCCATTCAACAGGAACCTCTTTTCCCTTCACCGGCTCGTCTTTCACGCCGAGGATCGACTCACACCAAGGTGGCACGTGGCACAGCCCTGTGGGAAAGCCTCGTGGGAAAGCCTCGAGGGACAGCCTCGAGGGAAAGAAACAGATCCCTTGATCCACGTGACAGGAAGCGTGACACTAATGCTGCAGCTCGGGAGGAAAGCGCACGTGCATGCCCCAATCGAGACGAGGCCTGACTCCCCTGGAGAGACTTAGAAGCACCCCAAGATCCATGGCAACACTGGAGAGGAATCCTCAGGTTCCGGCCCCGAGTCCCCACAAGGACTGAGGCCCCGGCATGGACGGGAGAGGAATCCCGAGAGGTCCCCTAGCAACTCGAATGGGGACTGGCCTTTCCTGAGGCCACCAGAGCGGGTCCCTGATGTCCCCGCCGTAACTCGAGAAGACCTGCCGCAAATCGAGAAAATCCAGGAGGTTCTCCCCTCCAGGCGAGATGAGGCCCATTTCCGCTGAGGCGTCTCGAGGCTGATCACACCTCACCTCTGGAACTTCGAAAGGCTCCTTCACACCCTTGGTGCAAATCAAGAAGTTCCCCGACATACCCGTCTCCACTCGAGAGGAAACACGAGGGTCCCGCCCACAACCAGAGGAGCCCCGTTTCCGCCTCGTAGCTCGAGATGAGGGATCCTTTCCCTGCTTCGTCGGGAAAGAGTTCCCGGCGTTCCCGTCGCATCTCAAGAGGAGGCCCTCTCAACAGGAACGGCGAGAGGAACTCCAGGGTCGTGCCACCATTCCAAGAGTCCCCCAGATGTCTCAGTCCATTCCAGAGGAACCTCTTTTCCCTTCACCGGCTCGTCTTTCACGACGAGGATCGACTCACACCAAGGTGTCACGTGGCACAGCCCTGTGGGAAAGCCTCGTGGGAAAGCCTCGAGCGACAGCCTCGAGGGAAAGCCACAGATCCCTTGATCCTCGTGACTGGAAGCGTGACACTACTGCTGCAGCTGGGGAGGAAAGCGCTCGTGCATGCCCCCACTCGAGACGAGGCCTGACTCCCCTGGGGAGACTCAGAAGCACACCAAGATCCATGGCAACACTGGAGAGGAATCCTCAGGTTCCGGCCCCGAGTCCCCACAAGGACTGAGGCCCCGGCATGGACGGGAGAGGAATCCCGAGAGGTCCCCTAGCAACTCGCATGGGGTCTGGCCTTTCCTGAGGCCACCAGAGCGGGTCCCTGAGGTCCCCGCCGTAACTCGAGAAGACCTGCCGCAACTCGAGAAAATCCAGGAGGTTCTGCCCTCCAGGCGAGATGAGGCTCATTTCTGCTGAGGCGTCTCGAGGCTGATCACACCTCACCTCTGGAACTTCGAAAGGGTCCTTCACACCCTTGGTGCAAATCAAGAAGTTCCCCGAAATACCCGTCTCCACTCGAGAGGAAACACGAGGGTCCCGCCCACATCCAGAGGAGCCCCGTTTCCGCCTCGTAGCTCGAGATGAGGGATCCTTTCAGTGCTTCGTCGGGAAAGAGTTCCCGGCCTTCCCGTCGCATCTTAAGAGGAGGCCCTCTCAACAGGAACAGCGAGAGGAACTCCAGGGTCGTGCCACCATTCCAAGAGTCCCCCAGATGTCTCAATCCATTCCAGAGAAAATTCCTTTCCCTTCACCGGCTCGTCTTTCACGCCGAGGATAGACTCACACCAAGGTGGCACGTGGCACAGCCCTGTGGGAAAGCCTCGTGGGAAAGCCTCGATGGACAGCCTCGAGGGAAAGCCACAGATCCCTTGATCCACATGACAGGAAGCGTGACACTACTGCTGCAGCTCGGGAGGAAAGCGCACGTGCATGCCCCCACTCGAGACGAGGCCTGACTCCCCTGGGGAACCTCAGAAGCACCCCAAGATCCATGGCAACACTGGAGAGGAATCCTCAGGTTCCGGACCCGACTCCACAGAAGGTCTTAAGCCCCGGTATGGACGGGAGAGGAATCCCGAGAGGACCCCTAGCAACTCGCATGGGGACTGGCCTTTCCTGAGGCCACCAGAGCGGGTCCCTGAGGTCCCCGTCGTAACTCGAGAAGACCTGCCGCAACTCGAGAAAATCCAGGAGGTTCTGCCCTCCAGGCGAGATGAGGCCCATTTCTGCTGAGGAGTCTCGAGGCTGATCACACCTCACCTCTGGAACTTCGAAAGGCTCCTTCACACCCTTGGTGCAAATCAAGAAGTTCCCCGACATACCCGTCTCCACTCGAGAGGAAACACGAGGGTCCCGCCCACATCCAGAGGAGCGCCGTTTCCGCCTCGTAGGTCGAGATGAGGGATCCTTTCCCTGCTTCGTCGGGAAAGAGTTCCCGGCGTTCCCGTCGCATCTTAAGGGGAGGCCCTCTCAACAGGAACAGCGAGAGGAACTCGAGGGTCGTGCCACCATTCCAAGAGTCCCCCAGATGTCTCAGTCCATTCCAGAGGAACTTCTTTTCCCTTCACAGGCTCGTCTTTCACGCCGAGGATCGACTCACACCAAGGTGGCACTTGGCACAGCCCTGTGGGAAAGTCTCGTGGGAAAGACTCGAGGGAAAGCCTCGAGGGAAAGCCACAGATCCCTTGATCCACGTGACAGGAAGCGTGACACTACTGCTGCAGCTCGGGAGGAAAGCGCACGTGCATGCCCCCACTCGAGACGAGGCCTGACTCCCCTGGGGAACCTCAGAAGCACCCCAAGATCCATGGCAACACTGGAGAGGAGTCCTCAGGTTCCGGACCCGACTCCACACAAGGTCTTAAGCCCTGACATGGACGGGAGAGTTATCCCGTGAGGACCCCTAGCAACTCGTATGGGGACTGGCCTTTCCTGAGGCCACCAGAGCGGGTCCCTGAGGTCCCCGTCGTAACTCGAGAAGACCTGTCGCAACTCGAGAAAATCCAGGAGGTTCTGCCCTCCATGCAAGAGGAGGCCCATTTCCGCAGAGGCTTCTCGGGGCTAATCACACCTCACCTCTGGAACGTCGAAAGGGTCCTTCACCCCCTGGGTGCAACTCAAGAACTTCCCCGACATACCCTTCACACCCTGGGTGCAAGTCAAGTAGTTCCCCGACATACCCGTCTCCACTTGAGAGGGAGCACGAGGGTCCCGCCCACATCCAGAGGAGCCCCGTTTCCGCCTCGTAGCTCGAGGTGACGGATCCTTTCCCTGCTTCGTCGGGAAAGAATTCCCGGTGTTCCCGTCGCATCTCAAGAGGAGGCCCTCTCAACAGAAATGGCGAGAGGAACTCCAGGGTCGTGCCACCATTCCAAGAGTCCCCCAGATGTCTCAGTCCATTCCAGAGGAACTTCTTTTCCCTTCACAGGCTCGTCTTTCACGCCGAGGATCGACTCACACCAAGGTGGCACTTGGCACAGCCCTGTGGGAAAGCCTCGTGGGAAAGACTCGAGGGAAAGCCTCGAGGGAAAGCCACAGATCCCTTGATCCACGTGACAGGAAGCGTGACCCTACTGCTGCATCTAGGGAGGGAACGCACGTGCATGCCCCAATCGAGACGAGGCCTGACTCCCCTGGGGAGACTCAGAAACACCCCAAGATCCATGGCAACACTGGAGAGGATTCCTCACGTTCCGGCCCCCACTCCACACAAGGACTGAGGCCCCGGCATGGACGGGAGAGGAGGAACTCCAGGGTCGTGCCACCATTCCAAGAGTCCCCCAGATGTCTCAGTCCATTCCACAGGAACCTCTTTTCCCTTCACCGGCTCGTCTTTCACGCCGAGGATCGACTCACACCAAGGTGGCACGTGGCACAGCCCTGTGGGAAAGCCTCGTGGGAAAGCCTCTAGGGAGAGCCTCGAGGGAAAGAAACAGATCCCTTGATCCACGTGACAGGAAGCGTGACACTAATGCTGCAGCTCGGGAGGAAAGCGCACGTGCATGCCCCAATCGAGACGAGGCCTGACTCCCCTGGGGAGACTTAGAAGCACCCCAAGATCCATGGCAATACTGGAGAGGAGTCCTCAGGTTCCGGACCCGACTCCACACAAGGTCTTAAGCCCTGGCATGGACGGGAGAGGAATCCCGTGAGGACCCCTAGCAACTCGTATGTTGACTGGCCTTTCCTGAGGCCACCAGAGCGGGTCCCTGAGGTCCCCGTCGTAACTCGAGAAGACCTGTCGCAACTCGAGAAAATCCAGGAGGTTCTGCCCTCCAGGCGAGATGAGGCCCATTTCTGCTGAGGAGTCTCGAGGCTGATCACACCTCACCTCTGGAACTTCGAAAGGCTTCTTCACACCCTTGGTGCAAATTAGGAAGTTCCCCGACATGCCCGTCTTCACTCAAGAGGAAACACGTGGGTCCCGCCCACATCCAGAGGAGCCCCATTTCCGCCTCGTAGCTCGAGATGAGGGATCCTTTCCCTGCTTCGTCGGGAAAGAGTTCCCGGCGTTCCCGTCGCATCTCAAGAGGAGGCCCTGTCAACAGGAACGGCGAGAGGAACTCCAGGGTCGTGCCACCATTCCAAGAGTCCCCCAGATGTCTCAGTCCATTCCACAGGAACCTCTTTTCCCTTCACCGGCTCGTCTTTCACGCCGAGGATCGACTCACACCAAGGTGGCACGTGGCACAGCCCTGTGGGAAAGCCTCGTGGGAAAGCCTCGAGGGACAGCCTCGAGGGAAAGAAACAGATCCCTTGATCCACGTGACAGGAAGCGTGACACTAATGCTGCAGCTCGGGAGGAAAGCTCACGTGCATGCCCCAATCGAGACGAGGCCTGACTCCCCTGGGGAGACTCAGAAACACCCCAAGATCCATGGCAACACTGGAGAGGAATCCTCACGTTCCGGCCCCCACTCCACACAAGGACTGAGGCCCCGGCATGGAAGGGAGAGGAGGAACTCCAGGGTCGTGCCACCATTCCAAGTGTCCACCAGATGTCTCAGTCCATTCCAGAGGAACCTCTTTTCCCTTCACAGGCTCGTCTTTCACGCCGAGGATCGACTCACACCAAGGTGGCACGTGGCACAGCCCTGTGGGAAAGCCTCGTGGGAAAGCCTCGAGGGACAGCCTCGAGGGAAAGCCACAGATCCCTTGATCCACGTGACAGGAAGCGTGACACTATTGCTGCAGCTCGGAAGGAAAGCTCACGTGCATGCCCCCACTCGAGACGAGGCCTGACTCCCCTGGGGAGACTCAGAAGCACCCCAAGATCCATGGCAACACTGGAGAGGAATCCTCAGGTTCCGGCCCCGATTCCACACAAGGAGTGAGGCCCCGGCATGGACGGGAGAGGAATCCCGAGAGGTCCCCTAGCAACGCGCATAGGGACTGGCCTTTCCTGAAGCCACCAGAGCGGGTCCCTGAGGTCCCCGCCGTAACTCGAGAAGACCTGCCGCAACTCGAGAAAATCCAGGAGGTTCTGCCCTCCATGCGAGATGAGGCCCATTTCTGCTGAGGAGTCTCGAGGCTGATCACACCTCACCTCTGGAACGTCGAAAGGGTCCTTCAAACCCTGGGTGCAACTCAAGAACTTCCCCGACATACCCTTCACACCCTGGGTGCAACTCAAGTAGTTCCCCGACATACCCGTCTCCACTCGAGAGGGAACACGAGGGTCCCGCCCACATCCAGAGGAGCCACGTTTCCGCCTCGTAGCTCGAGGTGACGGATCCTTTCCCTGCTTCGTCGGGAAAGAATTCCCGGCATTCCCGTCGCATCTCAAGAGGAGGCCCTCTCAACAGGAACGGCGAGAGGAACTCCAGGGTCGTGCCACCGTTCCAATAGTCCTCCAGATGTCTCAGTCCATTCCAGAGGAACCTCTTTTCCCTTCACCGGCTCGTCTTTCACGCCGAGGATCGACTCACAACAAGGTGGCACTTGGCACAGCCCTGTGGGAAAGCCTCGTGGGAAAGCCTCGAGGGAAAGCCTCGAGGGAAAGCCACATATCCCTTTATCCACGTGACAGTAAGCCTGACCCTACTGTGCAGCTCGGGAGGGAAGCGCACGTGCATGCCCCCACTCGAGACGAGGCCTGACTCCCCTGGGGACACTCAGAGGCACCCCAAGATCCATGTCAACACTGGAGAGGAATGCTCAGGTTCCGGCCCCGACTCCACACAAGGTCTTAGGCCCCGGCATCGACGGGAGAGGAATCCCGAGATGGCCCCTTGCAACTCGCATGCGGACTGGTCCTTCCTGAGGCCAGCAGAGCTGGTCCCTGAGGTCCCCGTCGTAACTCGAGAAGACCTGCCGCAACTCGAGAAAATCCAGAAGGTTCTCCCCTCCATGCAAGAGGAGGCCCATTTCCGCAGAGGCTTCTCGGGGCTAATCACACCTCACCTCTGGAACGTCGAAAGGGTCCTTCACACCCTGGGTGCAACTCAAGAACTTCCCCGACATACCCTTCACACCCTGGGTGCAACTCAAGTAGTTCCCCGACATACCCGTCTCCACTTGAGAGGGAGCACGAGGGTCCCGCCCACATCCAGAGGAGCCCCGTTTCCGCCTCGTAGCTCGAGGTGACGGATCCTTTCCCTGCTTCGTCGGGAAAGAATTCCCGGCGTTCCCGTCGCATCTCAAGAGGAGGCCCTCTCAACAGAAATGCCGAGAGGAACTCCAGGGTCGTGCCACCATTCCAAGAGTCCCCCAGATGTCTCAGTCCATTCCAGAGGAACTTCTTTTCCCTTCACAGGCTCGTCTTTCACGCCGAGGATCGACTCACACCAAGGTGGCACTTGGCACAGCCCTGTGGGAAAGCCTCGTGGGAAAGACTCGAGGGAAAGCCTCGAGGGAAAGCCACAGATCCCTTGATCCACGTGACAGGAAGCGTGACCCTACTGCTGCATCTAGGGATGGAACGCACGTGCATGCCCCCACTCAAGACGAGGCTTGACCACCCTGGGGAGACACAGAGGCACCCCAAGATCCATGTCAACACTGGAGAGGAAACCTCAATTTCCGGCGCCGACTCCACACAAGGTCTTAGGCCCCGGCAACGCCGGGAGAGGAATCCCGAGATGGCTCCTAGCAACTCACATGGGGACTGGCCCTTCCTGAGGCCAGCAGAGCGGGTGCCTGAGTTCCCCGTCTTAACTCTAGAAGACCTGCCGCAACTCGAGAAAATACAGGAGGTTCTCCCCTCCATGCGAGAGGAGGACCATTTCCTCAGAGGCTTCTCGGGGATAATCACACCTCACCTCTGGAACTTCGAAAGGATTCTTCACACCCTGGGTGCAATTCAAGAAGTTCCCCGACATACCCGTCTCCACTCGAGAGGAAACACCAGGGTCCCGCCCACATCCAGAGGAGCCCCGTTTCCGCCTCGTAGCTCGAGGTGACGGATCCTTTCCCTGCTTCGTCGGGAAAGATTTCCCGGCATTCCCGTCGCATCTGAAGAGGAGGCCCTCTGAACAGGAACGGCGAGAGGAACTCCAGGGTCGTGCCACCATTCCAAGAGTCCCCCAGATGTCTCAGTCCATTCCAGAGGAACCTCTTTTCCCTTCACCGGCTCGTCTTTCACGCCGAGGATCGACTCACACCAAGGTGGCACTTGGCACAGCCCTGTGGGAAAGCCTCGTGGGAACGACTCGAGGGAAAGCCTCGAGGGAAAGCCACAGATCCCTTGATCCACGTGACAGGAAGCGTGACCCTACTGCTGCAGCTCGGGAGGGAAGCGCACGTGCATGCCCCCACTCGAGACGAGGCCTGACTCCCCTGCGGAGACTCAGAGGCACCCCAAGATCCATGTCAACACTGGAGAGGAATGTTCAGGTTCCGGCCCCGACCCCACACAAGGTCGTAGGCCCCAGCATCGACAGGAGAGGAATCCCGAGATGGCCCCTTTAAACTCGCATGGGGACTGGCCCTTCCTGAGGCCACCAGAGCGGGTCCCTGAGGTCCCCGTCGTAACTCGAGAAGACCTGCCGCAACTCGAGAAAATCCAGGAGGTTCTCCCCTCCATGCGAGAGGAGGCCCATTTCCGCTGAGGCTTCTCGGGGCTAATCACACCTCACCTCTGGAACGTCGAAAGGGTCCTTCACACCCTGGGTGCAACTCAAGAACTTCCCCGACATACCCTTCACACCCTGGGTGCAAGTCAAGTAGTTCCCCGACATACCCGTCTCCACTTGAGAGGGAGCACGAGGGTCCCGCCCACATCCAGAGGAGCCCCGTTTCCGCCTCGTAGCTCGAGGTGACGGATCCTTTCCCTGCTTCGTCGGGAAAGAATTCCCGGCGTTCCCGTCGCATCTCAAGAGGAGGCCCTCTCAACAGAAATGCCGAGAGGAACTCCAGGGTCGTGCCACCATTCCAAGAGTCCCCCAGATGTCTCAGTCCATTCCAGAGGGAACTTCTTTTCCCTTCACAGGCTCGTCTTTCACGCCGAGGATCGACTCACACCAAGGTGGCACTTGGCACAGCCCTGTGGAAAAGCCTCGTGGGAAAGACTCGAGGGAAAGCCTCGAGGGAAAGCCACAGATCCCTTGATCCACGTGACAGGAAGCGTGACCCTACTGCTGCATCTAGGGAGGGAACGCACGTGCATGCCCCCACTCAAGACGAGGCTTGACCACCCTGGGGAGACACAGAGGCACCCCAAGATCCATGTCAACACTGGAGAGGAAACCTCAATTTCCGGCCTCGACTCCACACAAGGTCTTAGGCCCCGGCAACGCCGGGAGAGGAATCCCGAGATGGCTCCTAGCAACTCACATGGGGACTGGCCCTTCCTGAGGCCAGCAGAGCGGGTGCCTGAGTTCCCCGTCTTAACTCTAGAAGACCTGCCGCAACTCGAGAAAATACAGGAGGTTCTCCCCTCCATGCGGGGAGGAGGACCATTTCCTCAGAGGCTTCTCGGGGATAATCACACCTCACCTCTGGAACTTCGAAAGGATCCTTCACACCCTGGGTGCAACTCAAGAAGTTCCCCGACATACCCGTCTCCACTCGAGAGGAAACACCAGGGTCCCGCCCACATCCAGAGGAGCCCCGTTTCCGCCTCGTAGCTCGAGGTGACGGATCCTTTCCCTGCTTCGTCGGGAAAGATTTCCCGGCATTCCCGTCGCATCTCAAGAGGAGGCCCTCTCAACAGGAACGGCGAGAGGAACTCCAGGGTCGTGCCACCATTCCAAGAGTCCCCCAGATGTCTCAGTCCATTCCAGAGGAACTTCTTTTCCCTTCACAGGCTCGTCTTTCACGCCGAGGATCGACTCACACCAAGGTGGCACGTGGCACAGCCCTGTGGGAAAGCCTCGTGGGAAAGCCTCAAGGGACAGCCTCGAGGGAAAGTCACAGATCCCTTGATCCACGTGACAGTAAGCGTGACCCTACTGCTGCAGCTCGGGAGGGAAGCGCACGTGCATGCCCCCACTCGAGACGAGGCCTGACTCCCCTGGGGAGACTCAGAGGCACCCCAAGATCCATGTCAACACTGTGGAGGAATGCTCAGGTTCCGGCCCCGACTCCACACAAGGTCTTAGGCCCCGGCATCGACGGGAGAGGAATCCCGAGATGGCCCCTAGCAACTCACATGGGGACTGGCCCTTCCTGAGGCCACCAGAGCGGGTCCCTGAGGTCCCCGCCGTAACTCGAGAAGACCTGCCGCAACTCGAGAAAATCCAGGAGGTTCTGCCCTCCAGGCGATATGAGGCCCATTTCTGCTGAGGCGTCTCGAGGCTGATCACACCTCACCTCTGGAACTTCGAAAGGCTCCTTCACAACCTTGGTGCAAATCAAGAAGTTCCCCGACATACCCGTCTCCACTCGAGAGGAAACACGAGGGTCCCGCCCACATCCAGAGGAGCCCCGTTTCCGCCTCGTAGCTCGAGATGAGGGATCCTTTCCCTGCTTCGTCAGGAAAGAGTTCCCGGCGTTCCCGTCGCATCTCAAGAGGAGGCCCTCTCAGCAGGAACGGCGAGAGGAACTCCAGGATCGTGCCACCATTCCAAGAGTCCCCAGGATGTCTCAGTCCATTCCAGAGGAACCTCTTTTCCCTTCACCGGCTCGTCTTTCACGCCGAGGATCGACTCACACCAAGGTGGCCCGTGGCTCAGCCCTGTGGGAAAGCCTCGTGGGAAAGCCTCGAGGGACAGCCTCGAGGGAAAGCCACAGATCCCTTGATCCACGTGACAGGAAGCGTGACACTACTGCTGCAGCTCGGGAGGAAAGCGCACGTTCATGCCCCCACTCGAGACGAGGCCTGACTCCCCTGGGGAGACTCAGAAGCACCCCAAGATCCATGGCAACACTGCAGAGGAATCCTCAGGTTCCGGCCCCGACTCCACACAAGGACTGAGGCCCCGGCATGGACGGGAGAGGAATCCCGAGAGGTCCCCTAGCATCTCGCATGGGGACTGGCCTTTCCTGAGGCCACACGAGCGGGTCCCTGAGGTCCCCGCCGTAACTCGAGAAGACCTGCCGCAACTCGAGAAAATCCAGGAGGTTCTGCCCTCCAGGCGAGATGAGGCCCATTTCCGCTGAGGCGTCTCAAAGCTGATCACACCTCACCTCTGAAAATTCGAAAGGGTCCTTCACACCCTTGGTGCAAATCAAGAAGTTCCCCGACATACCCGTCTCCACTCGAGAGGAAACACGAGGGTCCCGCCCACATCCAGAGGAGCCCCGTTTCCGCCTCGTAGCTCGAGATGAGGGATCGTTCCCTGCTTCGTCGGGAAGGAGTTCCCGTGGTTCCCGTCGCATCTCAAGAGGAGGCCCTCTCAACAGGAACGGCGAGAGGAACTCCAGGGTCGTGCCACCATGTCAAGAGTCCCCCAGATGTCTCAGTCCATTCCAGAGGAACCTCTTTTCCCTTCACCGGCTCGTCTTTCACGCCGAGGATCGAATCCCACCAAGGTGGCACGTGGCACAGCCCTGTGGGAAAGCCTCGAGGGACAGCCTCGAGGGAAAGCCAAATATCCCTAGATCCACGTGGCAGGAAGGGTGACACTACTGCTGCAGCTCGCGAGGAAAGCACACGTGCATGCCCCCACTCGAGACGAGGCCTGACTCCCCTGGGGAGACTCAGAAGCACCCCAAGATCCATGGCAACACTGGAGAGGAATCCTCAGTTTCCGGCCCCGACTCCACACAAGGACTGAGGCCCCGGCATTGTCGGGAGATTAATCCCGAGAGGTCCCCTAGCAACTCGCATAGGGACTGGCCTTTCCTGAGTCAACCAAAGAGGGTCCCTGAGGTCCCCGTCGTAATTCGAGAAGACCTGCCGCAACTCGAGAAAATCCAGGAGGTTCTGCCCTCCAGGCGAGATGAGGCCCATTTCTGCTGAGGCGTCTTGAGGCTGATCACACCTCACCTCTGGAACTTAGAAAGGGTCCTTCACACCCTTGGTGCAAATCAAGAAGTTCCCCGACATACCCGTCTCCACTCGAGAGGAAACACGAGGGTCCCGCCCACATCCAGAGGAGCCCCGTTTCCGCCTCGTAGTTCGAGATGAGGGATCCTTTCCCTGCTTCTTCGGGAAAGAGTTGCAGGCATTCCCGTCGCATCTCAAGAGGAGGGCCTCTCAACAGGAACGGCGAGAGGAACTCCAGGGTCGTGCCACCATTCCAAGAGTCCCCCAGATGTCTCAGTCCATTCCAGAGGAACCTCTTTTCCCTTCACCGGCTCGTCTTTCACGCCGAGGATCGACTCACACCAAGGTGGCACGTGGCACAGCCCTGTGGGAAAGCCTCGTGGGAAAGCCTCGAGCGACAGACTCGAGGGAAAGCCACAGATCCCTTGATCCAGGTGACAGGAAGCGTGACACTACTGCTGCAGCTCGGGAGGAAAGCGCACGTGCATGCCCCCACTCGAGACGAGGCTTGACCACCCTGGGGAGACACAGAGGCACCCCAAGATCCATGTCAACACTGGAGAGGAAACCTCAATTTCCGGCCCCGACTCCACACAAGGTCTTAGGCCCCGGCAACGCCGGGAGAGGAATCCCGAGATGGCTCCTAGCAACTCACATGGGGACTGGCCCTTCCTGAGGCCAGCAGAGCGGGTGCCTGAGTTCCCCGTCTTAACTCTAGAAGACCTGCCGCAACTCGAGAAAATACAGCAGGTTCTCCCCTCCATGCGAGAGGAGGACCATTTCCTCAGAGGCTTCTCGGGGATAATCACACCTCACCTCTGGAACTTCGAAAGGATTCTTCACACCCTGGGTGCAACTCAAGAAGTTCCCCGACATACCCGTCTCCACTCGAGAGGAAACACCAGGGTCCCGCCCACATCCAGAGGAGCCCCGTTTCCGCCTCGTAGCTCGAGGTGACGGATCCTTTCCCTGCTTCGTCGGGAAAGATTTCCCGGCATTCCCGTCGCATCTGAAAAGGAGGCCCTCTGAACAGGAACGGCGAGAGGAACTCCAGGGTCGTGCCACCATTCCAAGAGTCCCCCAGATGTCTCAGTCCATTCCAGAGGAACTTCTTTTCCCTTCACAGGCTCGTCTTTCACGCCGAGGATCGACTCACACCAAGGTGGCACTTGGCACAGCCCTGTGGGAAAGCCTCGTGGGAACGATTCGAGGGAAAGCCTCGAGGGAAAGCCACAGATCCCTTGATCCACGTGACAGGAAGCGTGACCCTACTGCTGCAGCTCGGGAGGGAAGCGCACGTGCATGCCCCCACTCGAGACGAGGCCTGACTCCCCTGCGGAGACTCAGAGGCACCCCAAGATCCATGTCAACACTGGAGAGGAATGTTCAGGTTCCGGCCCCGACTCCACACAAGGTCGTAGGCCCCAGCATCGACAGGAGAGGAATCCCGAGATGGCCCCTTGAAACTCACATGGGGACTGGCCCTTCCTGAGGCCACCAGAGCGGGTCCCTGAGGTCCCCGTCGTAACTCGAGAAGACCTGCCGCAACTCGAGAAAATCCAGGAGGTTCTCCCCTCCATGCGAGAGGAGGCCCATTTAGGCTGAGGCTACTCGGGGCTAATCACACCTCACCTCTGGAACTTCGAAAGGGTCCTTCACACCCTTGGTGCAAATCAAGAAGTTCCCCGACATACCCGTCTCCACTCGAGAGGAAACATCAGGGTCCCGCCCACATCCAGAGGAGCCCCGTTTCCGACTCGTAGCTCGAGGTGAGGGATCTTTTCCCTGCTTCGTCGGGAAAGAATTCCCGGCGTTCCCTTCGCATCTCAAGAGGAGGCCCTCTCAACAGGAACGGTGAGAGGAACTCCAGGGTCGTGCCACCATTCCAAGAGTACCCCAGATGTCTCAGTCCATTCCAGAGAAACCTCTTTTCCCTTCACCGGCTCGTCTTTCACGCCGAGGATCGACTCACACCAAGGTGGCACTTGGCACAGCCCTGTGGGAAAGCCTCGTGGGAAAGCCTCGAGGGAAAGCATCGAGGGAAAGCCACAGATCCCTTGATCCACGTGACAGGAAGCGTGACCCTACTGCTGCAGCTCTGGAGGGAAGCGCACGTGCATGCCCCCACTCGAGACGAGGCCTGACTCCCCTGGGGACACTCAGAGGCACCCCAAGATCCATGTCAACACTGGAGAGGAATGCTCAGGTTCCGGCCCCGACTCCACACAAGGTCTTAGGCCCCGGCATCGACGGGAGAGGAATCCCGAGATGGACCCTTGCAACTCGCATGCGGACTGGTCCTTCCTGAGGCCAGCAGAGCTGGTCCCTGAGGTCCCCGTCGTAACTCGAGAAGACCTGCCGCAACTCGAGAAAATCCAGAAGGTTCTCCCCTCCATGCAAGAGGAGGCCCATTTCAGCAGAGGCTTCTCGGGGCTAATCACACCTCACCTCTGGAACGTCGAAAGGGTCCTTCAAACCCTGGGTGCAACTCAAGAACTTCCTCGACATACCCTTCACACCCTGGGTGCAACTCAAGTAGTTCCCCGACATACCCGTCTCCACTCGAGAGGGAACACGAGGGTCCCGCCCACATCCAGAGGAGCCCCGTTTCCGCCTCGTAGCTCGAGGTGACGGATCCTTTCCCTGCTTCGTCGGGAAAGAATTCCCGGCGTTCCCGTCGCATCTCAAGAGGAGGCCCTCTCAACAGGAACGGCGAGAGGAACTCCAGGGTCGTGCCACCATTCCAAGAGTCCCCCAGATGTCTCAGTCCATTCCAGAGGAACTTCCTTTCCCTTCACAGGCTCGTCTTTCACGCCAAGGATCGATTCACACCAAGGTGGCACTTGGCACAGCCCTGTGGGAAAGCCTCGTGGGAAAGACTCGAGGGAAAGCCTCGAGGGAAAGCCACAGATCCCTTGATCCACGTGACAGGAAGCGTGACCCTACTGCTGCAGCTCTGGAGGGAAGCGCACGTGCATGCCCCCACTCGAGACGAGGCCTGACTCCCCTGGGGACACTCAGAGGCACCCCAAGATCCATGTCAACACTGGAGAGGAATGCTCAGGTTCCGGCCCCGACTCCACACAAGGTCTTAGGCCCCGGCATCGACGGGAGAGGAATCCCGAGATGGACCCTTGCAACTCGCATGCGGACTGGTCCTTCCTGAGGCCAGCAGAGCTGGTCCCTGAGGTCCCCGTCGTAACTCGAGAAGACCTGCCGCAACTCGAGAAAATCCAGAAGGTTCTCCCCTCCATGCAAGAGGAGGCCCATTTCAGCAGAGGCTTCTCGGGGCTAATCACACCTCACCTCTGGAACGTCGAAAGGGTCCTTCAAACCCTGGGTGCAACTCAAGAACTTCCTCGACATACCCTTCACACCCTGGGTGCAACTCAAGTAGTTCCCCGACATACCCGTCTCCACTCGAGAGGGAACACGAGGGTCCCGCCCACATCCAGAGGAGCCCCGTTTCCGCCTCGTAGCTCGAGGTGACGGATCCTTTCCCTGCTTCGTCGGGAAAGAATTCCCGGCATTCCCGTCGCATCTCAAGAGGAGGCCCTCTCAACAGGAACGGCGAGAGGAACTCCAGGGTCGTGCCACCATTCCAAGAGTCCCCCAGATGTCTCAGTCCATTCCAGAGGAACTTCCTTTCCCTTCACAGGCTCGTCTTTCACGCCAAGGATCGATTCACACCAAGGTGGCACTTGGCACAGCCCTGTGGGAAAGCCTCGTGGGAAAGACTCGAGGGAAAGCCTCGAGGGAAAGCCACAGATCCCTTGATCCACGTGACAGGAAGCGTGACCCTACTGCTGCATCTAGGGAGGGAACGCACGTGCATGCCCCCACTCAAGACGAGGCTTGACCACCCTGGGGAGACACAGAGGCACCCCAGGGTCCATGTCAACACTGGAGAGGAAACCTCAATTTCCGGCCCCGACTCCACACAAGGTCTTAGGCCCCGGCAACGCAGGGAGAGGAATCCCGAGATGGCTCCTAGCAACTCACATGGGGACTGGCCCTTCCTGAGGCCAGCAGAGCGGGTGCCTGAGTTCCCCGTCTTAACTCTAGAAGACCTGCCGCAACTCGAGAAAATACAGGAGGTTCTCCCCTCCATGCGAGAGGAGGACCATTTCCTCAGAGGCTTCTTGGGGATAATCACACCTCACCTCTGGAACTTCGAAAGGATCCTTCACACCCTGGGTGCAACTCAAGAAGTTCCCCGACATACCCGTCTCCACTCGAGAGGAAACACCAGGGTCCCGCCCACATCCAGAGGAGCCCCGTTTCCGCCTCGTAGCTCGAGGTGACGGATCCTTTCCCTGCTTCGTCGGGAAAGATTTCCCGGCATTCCCGTCGCATCTGAAGAGGAGGCCCTCTGAACAGGAACGGCGAGAGGAACTCCAGGGTCGTGCCACCATTCCAAGAGTCCCCCAGATGTCTCAGTCCATTCCAGAGGAAACTCTTTTCCCTTCACAGGCTCGTCTTTCACGCCGAGGATCGACTCACACCAAGGTGGCACTTGGCACAGCCCTGTGGGAAAGCCTCGTGGGAAAGCCTCGAGGGATTGCGTCGAGGGAAAGCCACAGATCCCTTGATCCACGTGACAGTAAGCGTGACCCTACTGCTGCAGCTCGGGAGGGAAGCGCATGTGCATGCCCCCACTCGAGACGAGGCCTGACTCCCCTGGGGAGACTCAGAGGCACCCCAAGATCCATGTCAACACTGTGGAGGAATACTCAGGTTCCGGCCCCGACTCCACACAAGGTCTTAGGCCCCGGCATCGACGGGAGAGGAATCCCGAGATGGTCCCTAGCAACTCTCATGGGGACTGGCCCTTCCTGAGGCCACCAGAGCGGGTCCCTGAGGTCCCCGTCGTAACTCGAGAAGACCTGCCGCAACTCGAGGAAATCCAGGAGGTTCTCCCCTCCATGCAAGAGGAGGCCCATTTCCGCAGAGGCTTCTCGGGGCTAATCACACCTCACCTCTGGAACGTCGAAAGGGTCCTTCACACCCTGGGTGCAACTCAAGAACTTCCCCGACATACCCGTCTCCACTCGAGAGGAAACACGAGGGTCCCGCCCACATCCAGAGGAGCCCCGTTTCCGCCTCGTAGCTCGAGGTGACGGATCCTTTCCCTGCTTCGTCGGAAAAGAATTCCCGGCCTTCGCGTCGCATCTCAAGAGGAGGCCCTCTAAACAGGAACGGCGAGAGGAACTCCAGGGTCGTGCCACCATTCCAAGAGTCCCCCAGATGTCTCAGTCCATTCCACAGGAACCTCTTTTCCCTTCACCGTCTCGTCTTTCCCGCCGAGGATCGACTCACAGGATGGTGGCACTTGGCACAGCCCTGTGGGAAAGCCTCGTGGGAAAGCCTCGAGGGAAAGCCTCGAGGGAAAGCCACAGATCCCTTGATCCACGTGACAGGAAGCGTGACCCTACTGCTGCATCTAGGGAGGGAACGCACGTGCATGCCCCGACCCAAGACGAGGCTTTACCACCCTGGGGAGACACAGAGGCACCCCAAGATCCATGTCAACACTGGAGAGGAAACCTCAATTTCCGGCCCCGACTCCACACAAGGACTTAGGCCCCGGCAACGCCGGGAGAGGAATCCCGAGATGGCTCCTAGCAACTCACATGGGGACTGGCCCTTCCTGAGGCCAGCAGAGCGGGTGCCTGAGTTCCCCGTCTTAACTCTAGAAGACCTGCCGCAACTCGAGAAAATACAGGAGGTTCTCCCCTCCATGCGAGAGGAGGACCATTTCCTCAGAGGCTTCTCGGGGATAATCACACCTCACCTCTGGAACGTCGAAAGGGTCCTTCAAACCCTGGGTGCAACTCAAGAACTTCCCCGACATACCCTTCACACCCTGGGTGCAACTCAAGTAGTTCCCCGACATACCCGTCTCCACTCGAGAGGGAACACGAGGGTCCCGCCCACATCCAGAGGAGCCACGTTTCCGCCTCGTAGCTCGAGGTGACGGATCCTTTCCCTGCTTCGTCGGGAAAGAATTCCCGGCGTTCCCGTCGCATCTCAAGAGGAGGCCCTCTCAACAGGAACGGCGAGAGGAACTCCATGGTCGTGCCACCGTTCCAATAGTCCCCCAGATGTCTCAGTCCATTCCAGAGGAACCTCTTTTCCCTTCACCGGCTCGTCTTTCACGCCGAGGATCGACTCACAACAAGGTGGCACTTGGCACAGCCCTGTGGGAAAGCCTCGTGGGAAAGCCTCGAGGGAAAACCTCGAGGGAAAGCCACATATCCCTTTATCCACGTGACAGGAAGCGTGACCCTACTGCTGCAGCTGGGAGGGAAGCGCACGTGCATGCCCCCACTCGAGACGAGGCCTGACTCCCCTGGGGAGACTCAGAGGCACCCCAAGATCCATGTCAACACTGGAGAGGAAAGTTCAGGTTCCGGCCCCGACTTCACACAAGGTCTTAGGCCCCGGCATCGACAGGAGAGGAATCCTGAGATGGCCCCTTGAAACTCGCATGGGGACTGGCCCTTCCTGAGGCCACCAGAGCGGGTCCCTGAGGTCCCCGTCGTAACTCGAGAAGACCTGCCGCAACTCGAGAAAATCCAGGAGGTTCTGCCCTCCAGGCGAGATGAGGCCCATTTCCGCTGAGGCGTCTCGAGGCTGATCACACCTCACCTCTGGAAATTCGAAAGGGTCCTTCACACCCTTGGTGCAAATCAAGAAGTTCCCCGACATACCCGTCTCCACTCGAGAGGAAACACGATGGTCCTGCCCACATCCAGAGGAGCCCCGTTTCCGCCTCGTAGCTCGAGATGAGGGATCCTTTCCCTGCTTCATCGGGAAAGAGTTCCCGGCTATCCCGTCGCATCTCAAGAGGAGGCCCTCTCAACAGGAACGGCGAGAGGAACTCCAGGGTCGTGCCACAATTCCAAGAGTCCCCCAGATGTCTCAGTCCATTCCAGAGGATCCTCTTTTCCCTTCACCGGCTCGTCTTTCACGCCGAGGATCGACTCACAACAAGGTGGCACGTCGCACATCCCTGTGGGAAAGCCTCGTGGGAAAGCCTCGAGGGACAGCCTCGAGGGAAAGCCGCAGATCCCTTGATCCACGTGACAGGAAGCGTGACACTACTGCTGCAGCACGGGAGGAAAGCGCACGTGCATGTCCCCACACGAGACGAGGCCTGAGTCCCCTGGGGAGACTCAGAAGCACCCCAAGATCCATGGCAACACTTTAGAGGAATCCTCAGTTTCCGGCCCCGACTCCACACAAGGACTGAGGCCCCGGCATTGTCGGGAGATTAATCCCGAGAGGTCCCCTAGCAACTCGCATAGGGACTGGCCTTTCCTGAGTCAACCAGAGCGGGTCCCTGAGGTCCCCGTCGTAATTCGAGAAGACCTGCCGCAACTCGAGAAAATCCAGGAGGTTCTCCCCTCCAGGCGAGATGAGGCCCATTTCTGCTGAGGCGTCTTGAGGCTGATCACACCTCACCTCTGGAACTTCGAAAGGGTCCTTCACACCCTTGGTGCAAATCAAGAAGTTCCCCGACATACCCGTCTCCACTCGAGCGGAAACACGAGGGTCCCGCCCACATCCAGAGGAGACCCGTTTCCGCCTCGTAGCTCGAGATGAGGGATCCTTTCCCTGCTTCTTCGGGAAAGAGTTGCAGGCATTCCCGTCCCATCTCAAGAGGAGGGCCTCTCAACAGGAACGGCGAGAGGAACTCCAGGGTCGTGCCACCATTCCAAGAGTCCCCCAGATGTCTCAGTCCATTCCAGAGGAACCTCTTTTCCCTTCACCGGCTCGTCTTTCACGCCGAGGATCGACTCACACCAAGGTGGCACGTGGCACAGCCCTGTGGGAAAGCCTCGTGGGAAAGCCTCGAGCAACAGCCTCGAGGGAAAGCCACAGATCCCTTGATCCACGTGAGAGGAAGCGTGACACTACTGCTGCAGCTCGGGAGGAAAGCGCACGTGCATGCCCCCACTCGAGACGAGGCCTGACTCCCCTGGGGAGACTCAGAAGCACCCCAAGATCCATGGCAACACTGGAGAGGAATCCTCAGGTTCCGGCCCCGACACCACACATTGTCTTAGACCCAGGAATGGACGGGAGAGGAATCCCGAGAGGCCCCCTAGCAAATCACACGGGGACGGGCCTTTCCTGAGGCCACCAGAGCGGGTCCCTGAGGTTCCCGTCGTAACTCGAGAAGACCTGCTGCAACTAGAGAAAATCCAGGAGGTTCTCCCCTCCAGGCGAGATGAGGCCCATTTCCGCTGAGGCGTCTCGAGGCTGATCACACCTCACCTCTGGAACTTCGAAAGGGTCCTTCATACCCTTGGTGCAAATCAAGAAGTTCCCCGACATACCCGTCTCCACTCGAGAGGAAACACGAGGGTCCCGCCCACATCCAGAGGAGCCCCGTTTCCGCCTCGTAGCTCGAGATGAGGGATCCTTTCCCTGCTTCGTCGGGAAAGAGTTCCCGGCGTTCCCGTCGCATTTCAAGAGGAGGCCCTCTCAACAGGAACGGCGAGAGGAACACCAGGGTCGTGCCACCATTCCAAGAGTCCCCCAGATGTCTCCGTCCATTCCAGAGGCACCTCTTTTCCCTTCACCGGCTCGTCTTTCACGCCGAGGATCGACTCACACCAAGGTGGCACGTGGCACAGCCCTCTGGGAAAGCCTCGTGGGAAAGCCTCGAGCGAAAGCCTCGAGGGAAACCACAGATCCCTTGATCCACGTGACAGGAAGCGTGACACTACTGCTGCAGCTCGGGAGGAAAGCGCACGTGCATGCCACCACTCGAGACGAGGCCTGACTCCCCTGGGGAGACTCAGAAGCACCCCAAGATCTATGGCAACACTGGAGAGGAAACCTCAGGTTCCGGCCCCGACCCACACAAGGTCTTAGGCCCAGCAATGGACGGGAGAGGAATCCCGAGAGGCCCCCTAGCAAATCGCACGGGGACTGGCCTTTCCTGAGGCCACCAGAGCGGGTCCCTGAGGTCCCCGTCGTAACTCGAGAAGACCTGCCGCAACTCGAGAAAATCCAGGAGGGTCTCCCATCCAGGCGAGATAAGGCCCATTTCCCCTGAGGCGTCTCGAGGCTGATCACACCTCACCTCTGGAACTTCGAAAGGGTCCTTCACACCCTTGGTGCAAATCAAGAAGGTCCCTGACATACCCGTCTCCACTCGAGAGGAAACACGAGGGTCCCGCCCACATCCAGAGGAGCCCCATTTCCGCCTCGTAGCTCGAGATGAGGGATCCTTTCCCTGCTTCGTCGGGAAAGAGTTCCCGGCCTTCCCGTCCCATCTCAAGAGGAGGCCCTCTTAACAGGAACGGCGAAAGGAACTCCAGGGTCGTGCCACCATTCCAAGAGTCCCCCAGATGTCTCAGTCCATTCCAGAGGAACCTCTGTTCCCTTCACCGGCTCGTCTTTCACGCCGAGGATCGACTCACACCCAGGTGGCACGTGGCACAGCCCTGTGGGAAAGCCTCGTGGGAAAGCCTCCATCGAAAGCCTCGAGGGAAATCACAGATCCCTTGATCCACGTGACAGGAAGCGTGACACTATTTCTGCAGCTCCGGAGGAAAGCGCACGTGCATGCCCCCACTAGAGACGAGGCCTGACTCCCCGGGGGAGACTCAGAAGCACCCCAAGATCCATGGCAACACTGGAGAGGAATCCTCAGGTTCCGGCCCCGACTCCACACAAGGACTGAGGCCGCGGCATGACGGGAGAGGAATAACGAGAGGTCCCCTAGCAACTCGCATGGGGACTGGCCTTTCCTGAGGCCACCAGAGCCGGTCCCTGAGGTCCCCGTCGTAAGTCGAGAAGACCTGCCGCAACTCGAGAAAATCCAGGAGGTTCTCCCCTCCAGGTGAGATGAGGCCCATTTACGCTGAGGCGTCTCGAGGCTGATCACACCTCACCTCTGGAACTTCGAAAGGGTCCTTCACACCCTTGGTGCAAATCAAGAAGTTCCCCAACATACCCGTCTCCACTCCAGAGGAAACACGAGGGTCCCGCCCCCATCCAGAGGAGCCCCGTTTCCGCCTCGTAGCTCGAGATGAGGGATCCTTTCCCTGCTTCGTCGGGAAAGAGTTCCCGGCGTTCCCGTCGCATCTCAAGAGGAGGCCCTCTTAACAGGAACGGCGAAAGGAACTCCAGGGTCGTGCCACCATTCCAAGAGTCCCCCAGATGTCTCAGTCCATTCCAGAGGAACCTCTGTTCCCTTCACCGGCTCGTCTTTCACGCCGAGGATCGACTCACACCCAGGTGGCACGTGGCACAGCCCTGTGGGAAAGCCTCGTGGGAAAGCCTCCATCGAAAGCCTCGAGGGAAATCACAGATCCCTTGATCCACGTGACAGGAAGCGTGACACTATTTCTGCAGCTCCGGAGGAAAGCGCACGTGCAGGCCCCCACTCGAGACGAGGCCTGACTCCCAGGGCGAGACTCAGAAGCACCCCAAGATCCATGGCAACACTGGAGAGGAATCCTCAGGTTCCGGCCCCGACTCCACACAAGGTCTTAGGCCCCGGCATGGACGGGAGAGGAATCCCGAGATGGCCCCTAGCAACTCGCATGGGGACTGGCCTTTCCTGAGGCCACCAGAGCGGGTCCCTGGGGTCCCCGTCGTAACTCGAGAAGACCTGCCGCAACTCGAGAAAATCCGGGAGGTTCTCCCCTCCAGGCGAGATGAGGCCCATTTCCGCTTAGGCGTCTCGAGGCAGATCACACCTCTCCTCTGGAACTTCGAAAGGGTCCTTCACACCCTTGCTGCAAATCAACAAGTTCCCCGACATACCCGTCTCCACTCGAGAGGAAACACGAGGGTCCCGCCCACATCCAGAGGAGCCCCGTTTCCGCCTCGTAGCTCGAGATGAGGGATCCTATCTCTGCTTTGTCGGGAAACAGTTCCCGGCGTTCCCGTAGCATCTCAAGTGGAGGCCCTCTCAACAGGAATGGCGAGAGGAACTCCAGGGTCGTGCCACCATTCCAAGAGTCCCCCAGATGTCTCAGTTCATTCCAGAGGAACCTCTTTTTCCTTCACCGTCTCGTCTTTCACGCCGAGGATCGACTCACACAAAGGTGGCACGTGGCACAGCCCTGTGGGAAAGCCTCGTGGGATAGCCTCGAGGGAGAGCCTCGAGGGAAAGCCACAGATCCCTTCATCCACGTGACAGGAAGCGTGACACTACTGCTGCAGCTCGGGAGGAAAGTGCACGTGCATTCCGCCACGCGAGACGAGGCCTGACTCCCCTGGGGAGACTCAGAAGCACCCCAAGATCCATGGCAACACTGGAGACGAATCCTCAGGTTCCGGCCCCGAATCCACACAAGGACTGAAGCCACGGCATGGACGGGAGAGGAATCCCGAGAGGTCCCCTAGCAACTCGCACGGGGACTTTCCTTTCCTGAGGCCACCAGAGCGGGTCCCTGAGGTCCCCGTCGTAACTCGAGAAGACCTGCCGCAACTCGAGAAAATCCAGGAGGTTCTCCCCTCCAGGCGAGTTGAGGCCCATTTCCGCTGAGGCGTCTCGAGGCTGATCAGACCTCACCTCTGGAACTTCGAAAGGGTCCTTCACACCCTTGGTGCAACTCAAGAAGTTCCCCGACATACCCGTCTCCACTCGAGAGGAAACACGAGGGTCCTGCCCACATCCAGAGGAGCCCCGTTTCCGCCTCGTAGCTCGGGATGAGGGATCCTTTCCCTGCTTCTTCGGGAAAGAGTTCCCGGCGTTCCCATCCCATCTCAAGAGGAGGCCCTCTCAGCAGGAACGGCGAGAGGAACTCCAGGGTCGTGCCACCTTTCCAAGAGTCCCCCAGATGTCTCAGTCCATTCCAGAGGAACCTCTTTTCCCTTCACCGGCTCGTCTTTCACGCCGAGGATCGACTCACAACAAGGTGGCACGTGGCACAGCCCTGTGGGAAGCCTCGTGGTAAAGCCTCGAGCGAAAGCCTCGAGGGAAACCACAGATCCCTTGACCCACGTGACAGGAAGCGTGACACTACTGCTGCAGCTCGGGAGGAAAGCGCACGTGCATGCCCCCACTCGAGACGAGCCCTGACTCCCCTGGGGATACTCAGAAGCACCCCAAGATACATGGCAACACTGGAGAGGAATCCTCAGGTTCCGGCCCCGACTCCACACAAGGTCTTAGGCCCCGGCATCGACGGGAGAGGAATCCGGAGATGGCCCCTAGCAACTCGCACGGGGACTGGCCTTTCCTGCAGCCACCAGAGCGGGTCCCTGAGGTCTCCTTCGTAACTGGAGAAGACTTGCCGCAACTCGAGAAAATCCAGGAGGTTCTCCCCTCCAGGCGAGATGAGGCCCATTTCCGCTGAGGCGTCTCGAGGCTGATCACACCTCACCTCTGGAACTTCGAAAGGGTCCTTCACACCCTTGGTGCAAATTTAGAAGTTCCCGGACACACCCGTCTCCACTCGAGAGGAAACACGAGGGTCCCGCCCACATCCAGAGGGCCCCGTTTCCGTCTCGTAGTTCGAGATGAGGGATCCTTTCCCTGCTTCGTCGGGAAAGAGTTCCCGGCGTTCCAGTCGCATCTCAAGAGGAGGCCCTCTCAACAGGAAGGGCGAGAAGAACTCCAAGGTCGTGCCACCATTCCAAGAGTCCCCCAGATGTCCCAGTCCATTCCAGAGGAACCTCTTTTCCCTTCACCGGCTCGTCTTTCACGCCGAGGATCGACTCACACCAAGGTGGCACGTGTCACAGCCCTGTGGGAAGCCTCGTGGGAAAGCCTCGAGCGAAAGCCTCGAGGGAAACCACAGATCCCTTGATCCACGTGACAGGAAGCGTGACACTACTGCTGCAGCTCGGGAGGAAAGCGCACGTGCATGCCCCCACTTGAGACGAGCCCTGACTCCCCTGGGGAGACTCAGACGCACCCCAAGATCCATGGCAACACTGGAGAGGAATCCTCAGGTTCCGGACCCAACTCCACACAAGGTCTTAGGCCCCGGCATGGACGGGAGAGGAATCCCGAGAGGGCCCCTAGCAACTCGCACGGGGACTGGCCTTTCCTGAGGCCACCAGAGCGGGTCCCTGTGTTCCCATTCGTAACTGGAGAAGACCTGCTGCAACTCGAGAAAATCCAGGAGGTTCTCCCCTCCAGGCGAGACGAGGCCCATTTCCGCTGAGGCGTCTCGAGGCTGATCACACCTCACCTCTGGAACTTCGAAAGGGTCCTTCACACCCTTGGTGCAACTCAAGAAGTTCCCCGACATACCCGTCTCCACTCGATAGGAAACACGAGGGTCCCGCCCACATCCAGAGGAGCCCCGTTTCCGCCTCGTAGCTCGAGATGAGGGATCCTTTCCCTGCTTCTTCGGGAAAGAGTTTCCGGCGTTCCCGTCGCATCTCAAGAGGAGGCCCTCTCAACAGGAACAGCGAGAGGAACTCCAGGGTCGTGCCACCATTCCAAGAGTCCCCCAGATGTCTCAGTCCATTCCAGAGGAACCTCTTTTCCCTTCACCGGCTCGTCTTTCACGCCGAGGATCGACTCACAACAAGGTGGCACGTGGCACAGCCCTGTGGGAAGCCTCGTGGTAAAGCCTCGAGCGAAAGCCTCGAGGGAAACCACAGATCCCTTGACCCACGTGACAGGAAGCGTGACACTACTGCTGCAGCTCGGGAGGAAAGCGCACGTGCATGCCCCCACTCGAGACGAGCCCTGACTCCCCTGGGGATACTCAGAAGCACCCCAAGATCCATGGCAACACTGGAGAGGAATCCTCAGGTTCCGGCCCCGACTCCACACAAGGTCTTAGGCCCCGGCATGGACGGGAGAGGAATCCCGAGATGGCCCCTAGCAACTCGCACGGGGACTGGCCTTTCCTGCAGCCACCAGAGCGGGTCCCTGAGGTCTCCTTCGTAACTGGAGAAGACTTGCCGCAACTCGAGAAAATCCAGGAGGTTCTCCCCTCCAGGCGAGATGAGGCCCATTTCCGCTGAGGCGTCTCGAGGCTGATCACACCTCACCTCTGGAACTTTGAAAGGGTCCTTCACACCCTTGGTGCAAATTTAGAAGTTCCCGGACACACCCGTCTCCACTCGAGAGGAAACACGAGGTTTCCGCCCACATCCAGAGGGCCCCGTTTCCGTCTCGTAGTTCGAGATGAGGGATCCTTTCCCTGCTTCGTCGGGAAAGAGTTCCCGGCGTTCCAGTCGCATCTCAAGAGGAGGCCCTCTCAACAGGAAGGGCGAGAGGAACTCCAAGGTCGTGCCACCATTCCAAGAGTCCCCCAGATGTCCCAGTCCATTCCAGAGGAACCTCTTTTCCCTTCACCGGCTCGTCTTTCACGCCGAGGATCGACTCACACCAAGGTGGCACGTGTCACAGCCCTGTGGGAAGCCTCGTGGGAAAGCCTCGAGCGAAAGCCTCGAGGGAAACCACAGATCCCTTGATCCACGTGACAGGAAGCATGACACTACTGCTGCAGCTCGGGAGGAAACCGCACGTGCATGCCCCCACTCGAGACGAGCCCTGACTCCCCTGGGGAGACTCAGACGCACCCCAAGATCCATGGCAACACTGGAGAGGAATCCTCAGGTTCCGGACCCAACTCCACACAAGGTCTTAGGCCCCGGCATGGACGGGAGAGGAATCCCGAGAGGGCCCCTAGCAACTCGCACGGGGACTGGCCTTTCCTGAGGCCACCAGAGCGGGTCCCTGTGTTCCCATTCGTAACTGGAGAAGACCTGCTGCAACTCGAGAAAATCCAGGAGGTTCTCCCCTCCAGGCGAGATGAGGCCCATTTCCGCTGAGGCGTCTCGAGGCTGATCACACCTCACCTCTGGAACTTCGAAAGGGTCCTTCACACCCTTGGTGCAACTCAAGAAGTTCCCCGACATACCCGTCTCCACTCGATAGGAAACACGAGGGTCCCGCCCACATCCAGAGGAGCCCCGTTTCCGCCTCGTAGCTCGAGATGAGGGATCCTTTCCCTGCTTCTTCGGGAAAGAGTTTCCGGCGTTCCCGTCGCATCTCAAGAGGAGGCCCTCTCAACAGGAACAGCGAGAGGAACTCCAGGGTCGTGCCACCATTCCAAGAGTCCCCCAGATGCCTCAGGCCATTCCAGAGGAACCTCTTTTCCCTTCACCGGCTCGTCTTTCACGCCGAGGATCGACTCCCACCAAGGTGGCACGTGGCACGGCCCTGTGGGTAAGCCTCGTGGGAAAGCCTCAAGGGACAGCCTCGAGGGAAAGCCACAGATCCCTTCATCCACGTGACAGGAAGCGTGACACTACTGCTGCAGCTAGGGAGGAAAGCGCACGTGCATGCCCCCACTCGAGACGAGGCCTGACTCCCCTGGGGAGACTCAGAAGCACCCCAAGATCCATGGCAACACTGGAGAGAAATCCCCAGGTTCCGGCCCCGACTCCACACAATGTTTTAGGCCCCGGCATGGACGGGAGAGGAATCCCGAGATGGCCCCTAGCAACTTGCATGAGGACTGGCGTTTCCTGAGGCCACCAGAGCGGTTCCTGAGGTCTCCATCGTAACTCTAGAAGACCTCACGCAACTCGAGAAAATCCAGGAGGTTCTCCCCTCCAGGCGAGATGAGGCCCATTTCCGCTGAGGCGTCTCGAGGCTTATCACACCTCACCTCTGGAACTTCGAAAGGGTCCTTCACACCCTTGGTGCAAATCAAGAAGTTCCCCGACATACCCGTCTCCACTCGAGAGGAAACACGAGGGTCCCGCCCACATCCAGAGGAGCCCCGATTCCGCCTCGTAGCTCGAGATGAGGGATCGTTTCCCTGCTTCGTCGGGAAAGAGTTGCCGGCGTTCCCGTCCAATCTCAAGAGGAGGCCCTCTCAAAGGAATGGCGAGAGGAACTCCAGGTTCGTGTCACCATTCCAAGAATCCCCCAGATGTCTCAGTATATTCCTGAGGAACCTCTTTTCCCTTCACCGGCTCGTCTTTCACGCCGAGGATCGACTCCCACCAAGGTGGCACGTGGCACAGCCCTGTGGGAAAGCCTCGTGGGAAAGCCTCGAGGGAGAGCCTCGAGGGAAAGACACAGATCCCTTCATCCACGTGTCAGGAAGCGTGACACTACTGCTGCAGCTCGGTAGGAAAGTGCACGTGCATGCCCCCACTCGAGACGAGGCCTGACTCCCCTGGGGAGACTCAGAAGCACCCCAAGATCCATGGCAACACTGGAGAGGAATCCTCAGGTTCCGGTCCCGAATCCACACAAGGACTGAAGCCCCGGCATGGACGGGAGAGGAATCCCGAGAGGTCCCCTAGCAACTCGCATGGGTACTGGCCTTTCCTGAGGCCATCAGAGCGGGTCCCTGAGGTCTCCGTCGTAACTCGACAAGACCTGCCGCAACTAGAGAAAATCCAGGAGGTTCTCCCCTCCAGGCGAGATGAGGCCCATTTCCGCTGAGGAGTCTCGAGGCTGATCACACCTCACCTCTGGAACTTCGAAAGGGTCCTTCACACCCTTGGTGCAAATCAAGAAGTTCCCCGACATACCCGTCTCCACTCGAGAGGAAACACGAGGGTCCCGCCCACATCCAGAGGAGCCCCGTTTCCGGCTCGTAGCTCGAGATGAGGGATCCTATCTCTGCTTCGTCGGGAAACAGTTCCCGGCGTTCCCGTCGCATCTCAACAGGAGGCCCTCTCAACAGGAACGGCGAGAGGAACTCCAGGGTCGTGCCACCATTCCAAGAGTCCCCCTCATGTCTCAGTCCATTCCAGAGAAACGTCTTTTCTCTTCACCGGCTCGTCTTTCACGCCGAGGATCGACTCACACCAAGGTGGCACGTGGCACAGCCCTGTGCGAAAGCCTCGTGGGAAAGCCTCGAGGGACAGCCTCGAGGGAAAGCCACAGATCCCTTGATCCACGTGACAGGAAGCGTGACACTATTGCTGCAGCTCGGGAGGAAAGTGCACGTGCATGCCCCAACTCGAGACGAGGCCTGACTCCACTGGGGAGACTCAGAAGCACCCCGAGATCCATGGCAACACTGGAGAGGAATCCTCAGGTTCCGGCCCCGACTCCACACAAAGTCTTATGCCCCGGCATGGAGGAGAGAGGAATCCCGAGATGCTCCCTAGCAACTCGCATGGGGACTGGCCTTTACTGAGGCCACCAGAGCGGGTCCCTGTGGTCCCCATCGTAACTCGAGAAGACCTGCCGCAACTCAAGAAAATCCAGGAGGTTCTCCCCTCCAGGCGAGATGAGGCCCATTTCCGCTGAGGCGTCTCGAGGCTGATCACACCTCACCTCTGGAACTTCGAAAGGGTCCTTCACACCGTTGGTGCAAATCAAGAAGTTCCCCGAAATACCCGTCTCCACGTGAGAGGAAACACGAGGGTCCCGCCCACATCCAGAGGAGCCCCGTTTCACCCTCGTAGCTCGAGATGAGGGATCCTTTCCCTGCTTCGTCGGGAAAGAGTTCCCGGCTTTCCCGTCGCATCTCAAGAGGAGGCCCTCTCAACAGGAACGGCGAGAGGAACTCCAGGGTCGTGCCACCATTCCAAGAGTCCCCCAGATGTCTCAGTCCATTCCAGAGGAACCTCTTTTCCCTTCACCGGCTCGTCTTTCACGCGGAGGATCGACTCACACCGAGGTGGCACGTGGCACAGCCCTGTGGGAAAGCCTCGTGGGAAAGCCTCGAGGAACAGCCTCGAGGGAAAGCCACAGATCCCTTTATCCACGTGACAGGAAGCGTGACACTACTGCTGCAGCTCGGGAGGAAAGCACACGTTCATGCCCCCACTCGAGACGATGCCTGACTCCCCTGGGGAGACTCAGAAGCTCCCCAAGATCCATGACAACACTGGAGAGATACCCTCAGGTTCCGTCCCCGACTCCACACAAGGTCTTACGCCCCGGCATGGACGGGAGAGGAATCCCGAGAGTTCCCCTAGCAACTCGCATGGGGACTGGCCTTTCCTGAGGCCACCAGAGCGGGTCCCTGAGGTCCCCGTCGTAACTCGAGAAGACCTGCCGCAACTCGAGAAAATCCAGGAGGTTCTCCCCTCCAGGCCAGATGAGGCCCATTTCCGCTGAGGCGTCTCGAGGCTGATCACACCTCACCCCTGGAACTTCGAAAGGGTCCTTCACACCCTTGGTGCAAATCAAGAAGTTCCCCGACATACCCGTCTCCACTCGAGAGAAATCACGAGGGTTCCGCCCACATCCATAGGATCCCCGTTTCCGCCTCGTCGCTCGACATGAGGGATCCTTTCCCTGCTTCGTCGTGAAAGAGTTCCCGGCGTTCCCGTCGCATCTCAAGAGGAGGCCCTCTCAACAGGAACGGCGAGAGGAACTCCAGGGCCGTGCCACCATTCCAAGAGTCCCCCAGATGTCTCAGTCCATTCCAGAGGAACGTCTTTTCCATTCACCGGCTCGTGCTTCATGCCGAGGATCTACTCACACCAAGGTGGCACGTGGCACAGCCCTGTGGGAAAGCCTCGTGGGAAAGCCTCGAGGAACAGCCTCGAGGGAAAGCCACAGATCCCTTGATCCACGTGAGAGGAAGCGTGACACTACTGCTGCAGCTCGGGAGGAAAGTGCACGTGCATGCCCCCACTCGAGACGATGCCTGACTCCCCTGGGGAGACTCAGAAGCACCCCAAGATCCATGGCAACACTGGAGAGGAAACCTCAGGCTCCGGCCCCGACTCCACACAAGGTCTTAAGCCCCGGCATGGACGGGAGAGGAATCCCGAGAGGTCCCCTAGCAACTCGCATGGGGACTGGCCTTTCCTGAGGCCACCAGAGCGGGTCCCTGAGGTCCCCGTCGTAACTCGAGAAGACCTGCCGCAACTCGAGAAAATCCAGGAGGTTCTCCCCTCCAGGCGAGATGAGGCCCATTTCCGCTGAGGCGTCTCGAGGCTGATCACACCTCACCTCTGGAACTTCGAAAGGGTCCTTTACACCCTTGGTGCAAATCAAGAAGTTCCCCGACATACCCGTCTCCACTCGAGAGAAATCACGAGGGTTCCGCCCACATCCAGAGGAGCCCCGTTTCCGCCTCGTAGCTCGAGATGAGGGATCCTTTCCCTGCTTCGTCGTGAAAGAGTTCCCGGCGTTCCCGTCGCATCTCAAGAGGAGGCCCTGTCAACAGGAACGGCGAGAGGAACTCCAGGGTCGTGCCACCATTCCAAGAGTCCCCCAGATGTCTCAGTCCATTCCAGAGGAACGTCTTTTCCATTCACCGGCTCGTCTTTCACGCCGAGGATAGACTCACACCAAGGTGGCACGTGAAACAGCCCTGTGGGAAAGCCTCGTGGGAAAGCCTCGAGGGACAGCCTCGAGGGAAAGCCACAGATCCCTTGATCCACGTGACAGGAAGCGTGACACTACTGCTGCAGCCCGGGAGGAAAGTGCACGTGCATTCCCCCACTCGAGACGAGGCCTGACTGCCCTGGGGACACTCAGAAGCTCCCCAACATCCATGGCAACACTGGAGAGGAATCCTAAGGTCCCGTCCCCGACTCCACACAAGGTCTTATGCACCGGCATGGACGAGAGAGGAATCCCGAGAATCCCCCTAGCAACTCGCATGGGGACTGGCATTTCCTGAGGCCACCAGAGCGGGTCCCTGGGGTCCCCGTCGTAACACGAGAAGACCTGCCGCAACTCGAGAAAATCCAGGAGGTTCTCCCCTCCAGGCGAGATGAGGCCCATTTCCGCAGAGGCTTCTCGGGGCTAATCAAACCTCACCTCTGGAACTTCGAAAGGGTCCTTCACACCCTTGGTGCAAATCAAGAAGTTCCCCGACATACCCGTCTCCACTCGAGAGGAAACACGAGGTCCCGCACACATCCAGAGGAGCCCCGTTTCCGCCTCGTAGCTCGAGATAAGGGATCCTATCTCTGCTTCGTCGGGAAACAGTTCCCGGCGTTCCCGTCGCATCTCAACAGGAGGCCCTCTCAACAGGAACGGCGAGAGGAACTCCAGGGTCGTGCCACCATTCCAAGAGTCCCCCTCATGTCTCAGTCCATTCCAGAGGAACGTCTTTTCCCTTCACCGGCTCGTCTTTCACGCCGAGGATCGACTCACACCAAGGTGGCACGTGGCACAGCCCTGTGGGAAAGCCTCGTGGGAAAGCCTCGAGGGACAGCCTCGAGGGAAAGCCACAGATCCCTTGATCCACGTGACAGGAAGCGTGACACTATTGCTGCAGCTCGGGAGGAAAGTGCACGTGCATGCCCCAACTCGAGACGAGGCCTGACTCCCCTGGGGAGACTCAGAAGCACCCCAAGATCCATGGCAACACTGGAGAGGAATCCTCAGGTTCCGGCCCCGACTCCACACAAGGTCTTATGCCCCGGCATGGACGAGAGAGGAATCCCGAGATGCTCCCTAGCAACTCGCATGGGGACTGGCTTTTACTCAGGCCACCAGAGCGGGTCCCTGGGGTCCCCGTCGTAACTCGAGAAGACCTGTCGCAACTCGAGAAAATCCAGGAGGTTCTCCCCTCCAGGCGAGATGAGGATCATTTCTGCTGAGGCGTCTCGAGGCTGATCACACCTCACCTCTGGAACTTCGAAAGGGTCCTTCACACCGTTGGTGCAAATCAAGAAGTTCCCCGACCTAGCCGTCTCCACTCGAGAGGAAACACGAGCGTACCGCAACACATCCAGAGGAGCCCCGTTTCACCCTCGTAGCTCGAGATGAGGGATCCTTTCCCTGCTTCTTCGGGAAAGAGTTCCCGGCGTTCCCGTCGCATCTCAAGAGGAGGCCCTCTCAACAGGAACGGCGAGAGGAACTCCAGCGTCGTGCCACCATTCCAAGAGTCCCCCAGATGTCTCAATCCATTCCAGAGGAACCTCTTTTCCCTTCACCGGCTCGTCTTTCACGCGGAGGATCGACTCACACCGAGGTGGCACGTGGCACAGCCCTGTGGGAAAACCTCCTGGGAAAGCCTCGAGGAACAGCCTCGAGGGAAAGCCACAGATCCCTTTATCCACGTGACAGGAAGCGTGACACTACTGCTGCAGCTCGGGAGGAAAGCACACGTTCATGCCCCCACTCGAGACGATGCCTGACTCCCCTGGGGAGACTCAGAATCACCCCAAGATCCATGGCAACACTGGAGAGGAATCCTCAGGTTCCGGCCCCGACTACACACAAGGACTGAGGCCCCGGCATGGACGGGAGAGGAATCCCGAGAGGTCGCCTAGCAACTCGCATGGGGACTGGCCTTTTCTGAGGCCACCAGAGCGGGTCCCTGAGGTCCCCGCCGTAACTCGAGAAAACCTGCCCCAACTCGAGGAAATCCCTGGAGGTTCTCCCCTCCAGGCGAGATGAGGCCCATTTCCGCTGAGGCGTCTCGAGGTGATCACACCTCACCTCTGAAACTTCGAAAGGGTCCTTCACACCCTTGGTGCAAATCAAGAAGTTCCCGACGTAGCCGTCTCCACTCGAGAGGAAACACGAGGGTCCCACCCACATCCAGAGGAGACCCGTTTCCGCCTCGTATCTCGAGATGAGGGATCCTATCCCTGCTTCGTCGGGAAAGAGTTCCCGGCGTTCCCGTCGCATCTCAAGAGGAGGCCTTCTCAACAGGAACGGCGAGAGGAACTCCAGGGTCGTGCCACCATTCCAAGAGTCCCCCAGATGTCTCAGTCCATACCAGAGGAACCTCATTTCCCTTCACCGGTTCGTCTTTCACGCCGAGGATCGACTCATACCAAGGTGGCACGTGGCACAGCCCTGTGGGAAAGCCTCGTGGGAAAGCCTCGACGGCCAGCCTCGAGGGAAAGCCACAGATCCCTTGATCCACGTGACAATAAGCGTGACACTACTGCTGCACCTCGGGAGGAAAGCGCACGTGCATGCCCCCACTCGAGACGAGGCCTGACTCCCCTGGGGAGATTCAGAAGCACCCCAAGATCCATGGCAACACTGGAGAGGAATCCTCAGGTTCCGGCCCCGACTCCCCACAAGGACTGAGGCCCCGGCATGGACGGGAGAGGAATCCCGAGAGGTCCCCTAGCAACTCGCATGGGGACTGGCCTTTCCTGAGGCCACCAGAGCGGGTCCCTGAGGTCCCCGTCGTAACTCGAGAAGACCTGCCGCAACTCGAGAAAATCCAGGAGGTTCTCCCCTCCAGGCGAGATGAGGCCCTTTTCCGCTGAGGCGCCTCGAGGCTGATCACACCTCACCTCTGGAACTTCGAAAGGGTCCTTCACACCCTTGGTTCAAATCAAGAAGTTCCCCGACATACCCGTCTCCACTGGAGAGGAAACACGAGGGTCCCGCCCACATCCAGAGGAGTCCCGTTTCCGACTAGTAGCTCGAGATGAGGGATCCTTTCCCTGCTTCGTCAGGAACGAGTTCCCGGCGTTCCTGTTGCATCTCAAGAGGAGGCCCTCTCAACAGTAACGGCGAGAGGAACTCCAGGGTCGTGCCACCAGTTCAAGAGTCCCCCAGATGTCTCAGTCCATTCCAGAGGAACCTCTTTTCCCTTCACCGGCTCGGCTTTCAGGCCGAGGATAGACTCACACCAAGGTGGCACGTGGCACAGCCCTGTGGGAAAGCCTCGTGGGAAAGCCTCAACGGCCAGCCTCGAGGGAAAGCCAAATATCCCTTGATCCACGAGACAGGAAGCGTGACACTACTGCTGCACCTCGGGAGGAAAGCGCACGTGCATGCCCCCACTCGAGACGAGGCCTGACTTCCCTGGGGAGACTCAGAAGCACCCCAAGATCCATGGCAACACTGGAGAGGAATCCTCAGGTTCCAGCCCCGACTCCACACAAGGTCTTAGGCCCCGGCATGGACGGGAGAGGAATCCCGAGATGGCTCCTAGAAACTCGCATGGGGACTGGCCTTTCCTGAGGCCACCAGAGCGGGTCCCTGTGGTCCCCGTCTTAACTCGAGAAGACCTGCCGCAACTCGAGAAAATCCAGGAGGTTCTCCCCTCCAGGCGAGATGAGGCCCATTTCCGCTGAGGCGTCTCGAGGCCGATCACACCTAAGCTCTGGAACTTCAAAAGGGTCCTTCACACCCTTGGTGCAAATCAAGAAGTTCCCCGACATACCCGTCTCCACTCGAGAGGAATCACGAGGGTCCCGCCCACATCCAGAGGAGACCCGTTTCTGCCTCGTATCTCGAGATGAGGGATCCTATCCCTGCTTCGTCGGGAAAGAGTTCCCGGCCTTCCCGTCGCATCTCAAGAGGAGGCCCTCTCAACAGGAACGGCGAGAGGAACTCCAGGGTCGTGCCACCATTCCAAGAGTCCCCCAGATGTCTCAGTCCATTCCAAAGGAACCTCTCTTCGCTTCACCGGCTCGTCTTTCAGGCCGAGGATCGACTCACACCAAGGTGGCACGTGGCACAGCCCTGTGGGAAAGCCTCGTGGGAAAGCCTCGAGCGAAAGCCTCGAGGGAAAGCCACAGATCCCTTGATCCACGTGACAGGAAGCGTGACACTACTGCTGCAGCTCGGGAGGAAAGCGCACGTGCATGTTCGCACTCGAGACGAGGCCTGACTCCCCTGGGGAGACTCAGAAGCACCCCAAGATCCATGGCAACACTGGAGAGGAATCCTCAGGTTCCGGCACCGACTCCACACAAGGACTGAGGTCCCGGCATGGACGGGAGAGGTATCCCGAGAGGTCCCCTAGCAACTCGCATGGGGACTGGCCTTTCCTGAGGCCACCAGAGCGGGCCCTGAGGTCCCCGTCGTAACTCGAGAAGACCTGCCACAACTCGAGAAAATCCAGGAGGTTCTCCCCTCCAGGCGAGATGAGGCCCATTTCCGCTGAGGCGTCTCGAGGCCGATTACACCTCAGCTCTGGAAATTCAAAAGGGTCCTTCACACCCTTGGTGCAAATCAAGAAGTTGCCCGACATACCCGTCTCCACTCGAGAGGAAACACGAGGGTCCCGCCCACATCCAGAGGAGCCCCGTTTCCGCCTCGTATCTCGAGATGAGGGATCCTATCCCTGCTTCGTCGGGAAAGAGTTCCCGGCGTTCCCGTTGCATCTGAAGAGGAGGCCCAGTCAACAGGAACGGCGAGAGGAACTCCAGGGTCGTGCCACCAGTTCAAGAGTCCCCCAGATGTCTCAGTCCATTCCAGAGGAACCTCTCTTCGCTTCACCGGCTCGTCTTTCAGGCCGAGGATCCACTCACACCAAGGTGGCACGTGGCACAGCCCTGTGGGAAAGCCTCGTGGGAAAGCCTCAACGGCCAGCCTCGAGGGAAAGCCAAATATCCCTTGTTCCACGAGACAGGAAGCGTGACACTACTGCTGAGGCACGGGAGGAAACCGCACGTGCATGTTCGCACTCGAGTCGAGGCCTGACTCCCCTGGGGAGACTCAGAAGCACCCCAAGATCCATGGCAACACTGGAGAGGAATCCTCAGGTTCCGGCCCCGACTCCACACAAGGTCTTAGGCCCCGGCATGGACGGGAGAGGAATCCCGACATGGCCCTTAGCAACTCGCATGGGGACTGGCCTTTCCTGAGGCCACCAGAGCGGGCCCTGAGGTCCCCGTCGTAACTCGAGAAGACCTGCCACAACTCGAGAAAATCCAGGAGGTTCTCCCCTCCAGGCGAGATGAGGCCCATTTCCGCTGAGGCGTCTCGAGGCCGATTACACCTCAGCTCTGGAAATTCAAAAGGGTCCTTCACACCCTTGGTGCAAATCAAGAAGTTGCCCGACATACCCGTCTCCACTCGAGAGGAAACACGAGGGTCCCGCCCACATCCAGAGGAGCCCCGTTTCCGCCTCGTATCTCGAGATGAGGGATCCTATCCCTGCTTCGTCGGGAAAGAGTTCCCGGCGTTCCCGTTGCATCTGAAGAGGAGGCCCTGTCAACAGGAACGGCGAGAGGAACTCCAGGGTCGTGCCACCAGTTCAAGAGTCCCCCAGATGTCTCAGTCCATTCCAGAGGAACCTCTCTTCGCTTCACCGGCTCGTCTTTCAGGCCGAGGATCCACTCACACCAAGGTGGCACGTGGCACAGCCCTGTGGGAAAGCCTCGTGGGAAAGCCTCGACGGCCAGCCTCGAGGGAAAGCCAAATATCCCTTGTTCCACGAGACAGGAAGCGTGACACTACTGCTGAGGCACGGGAGGAAACCGCACGTGCATGTTCGCACTCGAGTCGAGGCCTGACTCCCCTGGGGAGACTCAGAAGCACCCCAAGATCCATGGCAACACTGGAGAGGAATCCTCAGGTTCCGGCCCCGACTCCACACAAGGTCTTAGGCCCCGGCATGGACGGGAGAGGAATCCCGACATGGCCCTTAGCAACTCGCATGGGGACTGGCCTTTCCTGAGGCCACCAGAGCGGGTCCCTGAGGTCCCCGTCGTAACTCGAGAAGACCTGCCGCAACTCGAGAAAATCCAGGAGGTTCTCCCCTCCAGGCGAGATGAGGCCCATTTCCGCTGAGGCGTCTCGAGCCCGATCACACCTCAGCTCTGGAACTTCAAAAGGGTCCTTCACACCCTTGGTGCAAATCAAGAAGTTCCCCGACATACCCGTCTCCACTCGAGAGGAAACACGAGGGTCCCGCCCACTTCCAGAGGAGACCCGTTTCCGCCTCGTATCTCGAGATGAGGGATCCTATCCCTGCTTCGTCGGGAAAGAGTTCCCGGCGTTCCCGTCGCATCTCAAGAGGAGGCCCTCTCAACAGGAATGGCGAGAGGAACTCCAGGGTCGTGCCACCATTCCAAGAGTCCCCCAGATGTCTCAGTCCATACCAGAGGAACCTCATTTCCCTTCACCGGCTCGTCTTTCACGCCTAGAATCGACTCACAAAAAGGTGGCACGTGGCACAGCCCTGTGGGGAAGCCTCGTGGGAAAGCCTCGAGGGACAGCCTCGAGGGAAAGCCACAGATCCCTTGATCCACGTGACAGGAAGCGTGACACTACTGCTGCAGCTCGGGAGGAAAGCGCACGTGCATGCCCCCACTCGAGACGAGGCCTGACTCCCCTGGGGAGACTCAGAAGCAACCCAAGATCCATGGCAACACTGGAGAGGAATCCTCAGGTTCCGGCCCCGACTCCCCACAAGGACTGAGGTCCCGGCATGGACGGGAGAGGAATCCCGAGAGGTCCCCTAGCAAGTCGCATTGGGACTGGCCTTTCCTGAGGCCACCAGAGGGGGTCCCTGAGGTCCCCGTCGTAACTCGAGAAGACCTGCCGCAACTCGAGAAAATCCAGGAGGTTCTGCCCTCCAGGCGAGATGAGGCCCTTTTCCGCTGAGGCGTCTCGAGGCTGATCACACCTCACCTCTGGAACTTCGAAAGGGTACTTCAAACCCTTGGTGCAAATCAAGAAGTTCCCCGACATAACCGTCTCCACTCGTGAGGAACACGAGGGACCCGCCCACATCCAGAGGAGCCCCGTTTCCGCCTCGTAGCTCGAGATGAGGGATCCTTTCCCTGCTTCGTCGGGAAAGATTTCCCGGCGTTCCCGTCGCATCTCAAGAGGAGGCCCTGTCAACAGGAACGGCGAGAGGAACTCCAGGGTCGTGCCACCATTCCAAGAGTCCCCCAGATGTCTCAGTCCATTACAGAGGAACCTCTTTTCCCTTCACCGGCTCGTCTTTCAGGCCGAGGATCGACTCACAGCAAGGTGGCACGTGGCACAGCCCTGTGGGAAAGCCTCGTGGGAAAGCCTCGAGGGACAGCCTCGAGGGAAAGCCAAATATCCCTTGATTCACGTGACAGGAAGCGTGACACTACTGCTGAGGCACGGGAGGAAACCGCACGTGCATGTTCGCACTCGAGACGAGGCCTGACTCCCCTGGGGAGACTCAGAAGCACCCCAAGATCCATGGCAACACTGGAGAGGAATCCTCAGGTTCCGGCCCCAACTCCACACAAGGTCTTAGGCCCCGGCATGGACGGGAGAGGAATCCCGACATGGCCCTTAGCAACTCGCATGGGGACTGGCCTTTCCTGAGGCCACCAGAGCGGGTCCCTGAGGTCCCCGTCGTAACTCGAGAAGACCTGCCGCAACTCGAGAAAATCCAGGAGGTTCTCCCCTCCAGGCGAGATGAGGCCCATTTCCGCTGAGGCGTCTCGAGCCCGATCACACCTCAGCTCTGGAACTTCAAAAGGGTCCTTCACACCCTTGGTGCAAATCAAGAAGTTCCCCGACATACCCGTCTCCACTCGAGAGGAAACACGAGGGTCCCGCCCACATCCAGAGGAGACCCGTTTCCGCCTCGTATCTCGAGATGAGGGATCCTATCCCTGCTTCGTCGGGAAAGAGTTCCCGGCCTTCCCGTCGCATCTCAAGAGGAGGCCCTCTCAACAGGAATGGCGAGAGGAACTCCAGGGTCGTGCCACCATTCCAAGAGTCCCCCAGATGTCTCAGTCCATACCAGAGGAACCTCATTTCCCTTCACCGGCTCGTCTTTCACGCCTAGGATCGACTCACAAAAAGGTGGCACGTGGCACAGCCCTGTGGGGAAGCCTCGTGGGAAAGCCTCGAGGGACAGCCTCGAGGGAAAGCCACAGATCCCTTGATCCACGTGACAGGAAGCGTGACACTACTGCTGCAGCTCGGGAGGAAAGCGCACGTGCATGCCCCCACTCGAGACGAGGCCTGACTCCCCTGGGGAGACTCAGAAGCAACCCAAGATCCATGGCAACACTGGAGAGGAATCCTCAGGTTCCGGCCCCGACTCCCCACAAGGACTGAGGTCCCGGCATGGACGGGAGAGGAATCCCGAGAGGTCCCCTAGCAACTCGCATGGGGACTGGCCTTTCCTGAGGCCACCAGAGCGGGTCCCTGAGGTCCCCGTCGTAACTCGAGAAGACCTGCCGCAACTCGAGAAAATCCAGGAGGTTCTGCCCTCCAGGCGAGATGAGGCCCTTTTCCGCTGAGGCGTCTCGAGGCTGATCACACCTCACCTCTGGAACTTTGAAAGGGTACTTCAAACCCTTGGTGCAAATCAAGAAGTTCCCCGACATACCCGTCTCCACTCGTGAGGAACACGAGGGACCCGCCCACATCCAGAGGAGCCCCGTTTCCGCCTCGTAGCTCGAGATGAGGGATCCTTTCCCTGCTTCGTCGGGAAAGATTTCCCGGCGTTCCCGTCGCATCTCAAGAGGAGGCCCTGTCAACAGGAACGGCGAGAGGAACTCCAGGGTCGTGCCACCATTCCAAGAGTCCCCCAGATGTCTCAGTCCATTACAGAGGAACCTCTTTTCCCTTCACCGGCTCGTCTTTCAGGCCGAGGATCGACTCACACCAAGGTGGCACGTGGCACAGCCCTGTGGGAAAGCCTCGTGGGAAAGCCTCGACGGCCAGCCTCGAGGGAAAGCCAAATATCCCTTGATCCACGTGACAGGAAGCGTGACACTACTGCTGAAGCATGGGAGGAAACCGCACGTGCATGTTCGCACTCGAGATGAGGCCTGACTCCCCTGGGGAGACTCAGAAGCACCCCAAGATCCATGGCAACACTGGAGAGGAATCCTCAGGTTCCGGCCCCGACTCCACACAAGGTCTTAGGCCCCGGCATGGACGGGAGAGGAATCCCGACATGGCCCTTAGCAACTCGCATGGGGACTGGCCTTTCCTGAGGACACCAGAGCGGGTCCCTGAGGTCCCCGTCGTAACTCGAGAAGACCTGCCGCAACTCGAGAAAATCCAGGAGGTTCTCCCCTCCAGGCGAGATGAGGCCCATTTCCGCTGAGGCGTCTCGAGCCCGATCACACCTCAGCTCTGGAACTTCAAAAGGGTCCTTCACACCCTTGGTGCAAATCAAGAAGTTCCCCGACATACCCGTCTCCACTCGAGAGGAAACACGAGGGTCCCGCCCACATCCAGAGGAGACCCGTTTCCGCCTCGTATCTCGAGATGAGGGATCTTATCCCTGCTTCGTCGGGAAAGAGTTCCCGGCGTTCCCGTCGCATCTCAAGAGGAGGCCCTCTCAACAGGAATGGCGAGAGGAACTCCAGGGTCGTGCCACCATTCCAAGAGTCCCCCAGATGTCTCAGTCCATACCAGAGGAACCTCATTTCCCTTCACCGGCTCGTCTTTCACGCCTAGGATCGACTCACAAAAAGGTGGCACGTGGCACAGCCCTGTGGGGAAGCCTCGTGGGGAAGCCTCGTGGGAAATCCTCGAGGGACAGCCTCGAGGGAAAGCCACAGATCCCTTGATCCACGTGACAGGAAGCGTGACACTACTGCTGCAGCTCGGGAGGAAAGCGCACGTGCATGCCCCCACTCGAGACGAGGCCTGACTCCCCTGGGGAGACTCAGAAGCAACCCAAGATCAATGGCAACACTGGAGAGGAATCCTCAGGTTCCGGCCCCGACTCCCCACAAGGACTGAGGTCCCGGCATGGACGGGAGAGGAATCCCGAGAGGTCCCCTAGCAATTCGCATAGGGACTGGCCTTTCCTGAGGCCACCAGAGCGGGTCCCTGAGGTCCCCGTCGTAACTCGAGGAGACCTGCCGCAACTCGAGAAAATCCAGGAGGCTCTCCCCTCCAGGCGAGATGAGGCCCATTTCCGCTGAGGCGTCTCGAGGCTGATCACACCTCACCTCTGTAACTTCAAAAGGGTCCCTCACACCCTTGGTGCAAATCAAGAAGTTCCCCGACATACCCGTCTCCACTCGAGAGGAATCACGAGGGTCCCGCCCACATCCAGAGGAGCCCCGTTTCGGCCTCGTAGCTCGAGATGAGGGATCCTTTCCCTGCTTCCTCGGGAAAGAGTTCCCGGTGTTCCCGTCGCATCTCAAGAGGAGGCCCTCTCATCAGGAACGGCGAGAGGAACTCCAGGGTCGTGCCACCATTCCAAGAGTCCCCCAGATGTCTCAGTCCATTCCAGAGGAACCTCTTTTCGCTTCACCAGCTCGTCTTTCACGCCGAGGATCTACTCACAGCAAGGTGGCACGTGGCACAGCCCTGTGGGAAAGCCTCGTGGGAAAGCCTCGAGGGACAGCCTCGAGGGAAATCTACAGATCCCTTGATCCACGTGACAGGAAGCGTGACACTACTGCTGCAGCTCGGGAGGAAAGCGCACGTGCATGCCCCCACTCGAGACGAGGCCTGACTCCCCTGGGGAGACTCAGAAGCAACCCAAGATCCATGGCAACACTGGAGAGGAATCCTCAGGTTCCGGCCCCGACTCCCCACAAGGACTGAGGTCCCGGCATGGACGGGAGAGGAATCCCGAGAGGTCCCCTAGCAACTCGCATGGGGACTGGCCTTTCCTGAGGCCACCAGAGCGGGTCCCTGAGGTCCCCGTCGTAACTCGAGAAGACCTGCCGCAACTCGAGAAAATCCAGGAGGTTCTCCCCTCCAGGCGAGATGAGGCCCATTTCCGCTGAGGCGTCTCGAGGCTGATCACACCTCACCTCTGGAACTTCGAAAGGGTCCTTCACACCCTTGGTGCAAATCAAGAAGTTCCCCGACATACCTGTCTCCACTCGAGAGAAATCACGAGGGTCCCGCCCACATCCAGAGGAGCCCCGTTTCCGCCTCGTAGCTCGAGATGAGGGATCCTTTCCCTGCTTCGTCGTGAAAGAGTTCCCGGCGTTCCCGTCGCATCTCAAGAGGAGACCCTCTCAACAGGAACGGCGAGAGGAACTCCAGGGTCGTGCCACCATTCCAAGAGTCCCCCAGATGTCTCAGTCCATTCCAGAGGAACCTCTTTTCCCTTCACCGGCACGTCTTTCACGCCGAGGATCGACTCACACCAAGGCGGCACGTGGCACAGCCCTGTGGGAAAGCCTCGTGGGAAAGCCTCGAGGAACAGCCTCGAGGGAAAGCCACATATCCCTTGATCCACGTGACAGGAAGCGTGACACTACTGCTGCAGCTCGGGAGGAAAGCACACGTTCATGCCCCCACTCGAGACGATGCCTGACTCCCCTGGGGAGACTCAGAAGCACCCCAAGATCCATGGCAACACTGGAGAGGAACCCTCAGGTTCCGTCCCCGACTCCACACAAGGTCTTACGCCCCGGCATGGACGGGAGAGGAATCCCGAGCGGTCCCCTAGCAACTCGCATGGGGACTGGCCTTTCCTGAGGCCACCAGAGCGGGTCACTGAGGTCCCCGTCGTAACTCGAGAAGACCTGCCGCAACTCGAGAAAATCCAGGAGGTTCTCCCCTCCAGGCGAGATGAGGCCCATTTCCGCTGAGGCGTCTCGAGGCTGATCACACCTCACCTCTGGAACTTCGAAAGGGTCCTTTACACCCTTGGTGCAAATCAAGAAGTTCCCGACATACCCGTCTCACTCGAGAGAAATCACGAGGGTTCCGCCCACATCCAGAGGAGCCCCGTTTCCGCCTCGTAGCTCGAGATGAGGGATCCTTTCCCTGCTTCGTCGTGAAAGAGTTCCCGGCGTTCCCGTCGCATCTCAAGAGGAGGCCCTCTCAACAGGAACGGCGAGAGGAACTCCAGGGTCGTGCCACCATTCCAAGAGTCCCCCAGATGTCTCAGTCCATTCCAGAGGAACGTCTTTTCCATTCACCGGCTCGTCTTTCACGCCGAGGATAGACTCACACCAAGGTGGCACGTGAAACAGCCCTGTGGAAAGCCTCGTGGGAAAGCCTCGAGGGACAGCCTCGAGGGAAAGCCACAGATCCCTTGATCCACGTGACAGGAAGCGTGACACTACTGCTGCAGCCCGGGAGGAAAGTGCACGTGCATTCCCCCACTCGAGACGAGGCCTGACTGCCCTGGGGACACTCAGAAGCTCCCCAACATCCATGGCAACACTGGAGAGGAATCCTAAGGTCCCGTCCCCGACTCCACACAAGGTCTTATGCACCGGCATGGACGAGAGAGGAATCCCGAGAATCCCCCTAGCAACTCGCATGGGGACTGGCATTTCCTGAGGCCACCAGAGCGGGTCCCTGGGGTCCCCGTCGTAACACGAGAAGACCTGCCGCAACTCGAGAAAATCCAGGAGGTTCTCCCCTCCAGGCGAGATGAGGCCCATTTCCGCTGAGGCGTCTCGAGGCTGATCACACCTCACCTCTGGAACTTCGAAAGAGTCCTTCACCCCTTGCTGCAAATCAAGAAGTTCCCCGACATACCCGTCTCCACTCGAGAGGAAACACGAGGTCCCGCCCACATCCAGAGGAGCCCCGTTTCCGCCTGGTAGCTCGAGATAAGGGATCCTATCTCTGCTTCGTCGGGAAACAGTTCCCGGCGTTCCCGTCGCATCTCAACAGGAGGCCCTCTCAACAGGAACGGCGAGAGGAACTCCAGAGTCGTGCCACCATTCCAAGAGTCCCCCAGATGTCTCAGTCCATTCCAGAGGAACGTCTTTTCCCTTCACCGGCTCGTCTTTCACGCCGAGGATCGACTCACACCAAGGTGGCACGTGGCACAGCCCTGTGGGAAAGCCTCGTGGGAAAGCCTCGAGGGACAGCCTCGAGGGAAAGCCACAGATCCCTTGATCAACGTGACAGGAAGCGTGACACTACTGCTGCAGCCCGGGAGGAAAGTGCACGTGCATGCCCCCACTCGAGACGAGGCCTGACTCCCCTGGGGAGACTCAGAAGCTCCCCAACATCCATGGCAACACTGGAGAGGAATCCTAATGTCCCGTCCCCGACTCCACACAAGGTCTTATGCACCGGCATGGACGAGAGAGGAATCCCGAGAATCCCCCTAGCAACTCGCATGGGGACTGGCATTTCCTGAGGCCACTAGAGCGGGTCCCTGGGGTCCCCGTCGTAACACGAGAAGACCTGCCGCAACTCGAGAAAATCCAGGAGGTTCTCCCCTCCAGGCGAGATGAGGCCCATTTCCGCTGAGGCGTCTCGAGGCTGATCACACCTCACCTCTGGAACTTCGAAAAGGTCATTCACACCCTTGGTGCAAATCAAGAAGTTCCCCGACATACCCGTCTCCACTCGAGAGGAAACACGAGGTCCCGCACACATCCAGAGGAGCCCCGTTTCCGCCTCGTAGCTCGAGATAAGGGATCCTATCTCTGCTTCGTCGGGAAACAGTTCCCGGCGTTCCCGTCGCATCTCAACAGGAGGCCCTCTCAACAGGAACGGCGAGAGGAACTCCAGGGTCGTGCCACCATTCCAAGAGTCCCCCTCATGTCTCAGTCCATTCCAGAGGAACGTCTTTTCCCTTCACCGGCTCGTCTTTCACGCCGAGGATCGACTCACACCAAGGTGGCACGTGGCACAGCCCTGTGGGAAAGCCTCGTGGGAAAGCCTCGAGGGACAGCCTCGAGGGAAAGCCACAGATCCCTTGATCCACGTGACAGGAAGCGTGACACTATTGCTGCAGCTCGGGAGGAAAGTGCACGTGCATGCCCCAACTCGAGACGAGGCCTGACTCCCTGGGGAGACTCAGAAGCACCCCAAGATCCATGGCAACACTGGAGAGGAATCCTCAGGTTCCGGCCCCGACTCCACACAAGGTCTTATGCCCCGGCATGGACGAGAGAGGAATCCCGAGATGCTCCCTAGCAACTCGCATGGGGACTGGCTTTTACTCAGGCCACCAGAGCGGGTCCCTGAGGTCCCCGTCGTAACTCGAGAAGACCTGCCGCAACTCGAGGAAATCCCTGGAGGTTCTCCCCTCCAGGCGAGATGAGGCCCATTTCCGCTGAGGCGTCTCGAGGTGATCACACCTCACCTCTGAAACTTCGAAAGGGTCCTTCACACCCTTGGTGCAAATCAAGAAGTTCCCGACGTAGCCGTCTCCACTCGAGAGGAAACACGAGGGTCCCACCCACATCCAGAGGAGACCCGTTTCCGCCTCGTATCTCGAGATGAGGGATCCTATCCCTGCTTCGTCAGGAAAGAGTTCCCGGCGTTCCCGTCGCATCTCAAGAGGAGGCCCTCTCAACAGTAACGGCGAGAGGAACTCCAGGGTCGTGCCACCAGTTCAAGAGTCCCCCAGATGTCTCAGTCCATTCCAGAGGAACCTCTTTTCCCTTCACCGGCTCGGCTTTCAGGCCGAGGATAGACTCACACCAAGGTGGCACGTGGCACAGCCCTGTGGGAAAGCCTCGTGGGAAAGCCTCAACGGCCAGCCTCGAGGGAAAGCCAAATATCCCTTGATCCACGAGACAGGAAGCGTGACACTACTGCTGCACCTCGGGAGGAAAGCGCACGTGCATGCCCCCACTCGAGACGAGGCCTGACTTCCCTGGGGAGACTCAGAAGCACCCCAAGATCCATGGCAACACTGGAGAGGAATCCTCAGGTTCCAGCCCCGACTCCACACAAGGTCTTAGGCCCCGGCATGGACGGGAGAGGAATCCCGAGATGGCTCCTAGAAACTCGCATGGGGACTGGCCTTTCCTGAGGCCACCAGAGCGGGTCCCTGTGGTCCCCGTCTTAACTCGAGAAGACCTGCCGCAACTCGAGAAAATCCAGGAGGTTCTCCCCTCCAGGCGAGATGAGGCCCATTTCCGCTGAGGCGTCTCGAGGCCGATCACACCTAAGCTCTAGAACTTCAAAAGGGTCCTTCACACCCTTGGTGCAAATCAAGAAGTTCCCCGACATACCCGTCTCCACTCGAGAGGAATCACGAGGGTCCCGCCCACATCCAGAGGAGACCCGTTTCTGCCTCGTATCTCGAGATGAGGGATCCTATCCCTGCTTCGTCGGGAAAGAGTTCCCGGCCTTCCCGTCGCATCTCAAGAGGAGGCCCTCTCAACAGGAACGGCGAGAGGAACTCCAGGGTCGTGCCACCATCCAAGAGTTCCCCAGATGTCTCAGTCCATTCCAGAGGAACCTCATTTCCCTTCACCGGCTCGTCGTTCACGCCGAGGATCGACTCACACCAAGGTGGCACGTAGCACAGCCCAGTGGGAAAGCCTCGTGGGAAAGCCTCGAGCGAAAGCCTCGAGGGAAACCCACAGATCCCTTGATCCACGTGACAGGAAGCGTGACACTACTGCTGAAGCACGGGAGGAAACCGCACGTGCATGTTCGCACTCGAGACGAGGCCTGACTCCCCTGGGGAGACTCAGAAGCACCCCAAGATCCATGGCAACACTGGAGAGGAATCCTCAGGTTCCGGCCCCGACTCCACACAAGGTCTTAGGCCACAGCATGGACGGGAGAGGAATCCCGACATTGCCCTTAGCAACTCGCATGGGGAATGGCGTTTCCTGAGGCCACCAGAGCGGGCCCTGAGGTCCCCGTCGTAACTCGAGAAGACCTGCCACAACTCGAGAAAATCCAGGAGGTTCTCCCCTCCAGGCGAGATGAGGCCCATTTCCGCTGAGGCGTCTCGAGGCCGATTACACCTCAGCTCTGGAAATTCAAAAGGGTCCTTCTCACCCTTGGTGCAAATCAAGAAGTTGCCCGACATACCCGTCTCCACTCGAGAGGAAACACGAGGGTCCCGCCCACATCCAGAGGAGCCCCGTTTCCGCCTCGTATCTCGAGATGAGGGATCCTATCCCTGCTTCGTCGGGAAAGAGTTCCCGGCGTTCCCGTTGCATCTGAAGAGGAGGCCCTGTCAACAGGAACGGCGAGAGGAACTCCAGGGTCGTGCCACCATTCCAAGAGTCCCCCAGATGTCTCAGTCCATTCCAAAGGAACCTCTCTTCGCTTCACTGGCTCGTCTTTCAGGCCGAGGATCGACTCACACCAAGGTGGCACGTGGCACAGCCCAGTGGGAAAGCCTCGTGGGAAAGCCTCGAGCGAAAGCCTCGAGGGAAAGCCACAGATCCCTTGATCCACGTGACAGGAAGCGTGACACTACTGCTGCAGCTCGGGAGGAAAGCGCACGTGCATGTTCGCACTCGAGACGAGGCCTGACTCCCCTGGGGAGACTCAGAAGCACCCCAAGATCCATGGCAACACTGGAGAGGAATCCTCAGGTTCCGGCACCGACTCCACACAAGGACTGAGGTCCCGGCATGGACGGAGAGGAATCCCGAGAGGTCCCCTAGCAACTCGCATGGGGACTGGCCTTTCCTGAGGCCACCAGAGCGGGCCCTGAGGTCCCCGTCGTAACTCGAGAAGACCTGCCACAACTCGAGAAAATCCAGGAGGTTCTCCCCTCCAGGCGAGATGAGGCCCATTTCCGCTGAGGCGTCTCGAGGCCGATTACACCTCAGCTCTGGAAATTCAAAAGGGTCCTTCACACCCTTGGTGCAAATCAAGAAGTTGCCCGACATACCCGTCTCCACTCGAGAGGAAACACGAGGGTCCCGCCCACATCCAGAGGAGCCCCGTTTCCGCCTCGTATCTCGAGATGAGGGATCCTATCCCTGCTTCGTCGGGAAAGAGTTCCCGGCGTTCCCGTTGCATCTGAAGAGGAGGCCCTGTCAACAGGAACGGCGAGAGGAACTCCAGGGTCGTGCCACCATTCCAAGAGTCCCCCAGATGTCTCAGTCCATTCCAAAGGAACCTCTCTTCGCTTCACCGGCTCGTCTTTCAGGCCGAGGATCGACTCACACCAAGGTGGCACGTGGCACAGCCCTGTGGGAAAGCCTCGTGGGAAAGCCTCGACGGCCAGCCTCGAGGGAAAGCCAAATATCCCTTGTTCCACGAGACAGGAAGCGTGACACTACTGCTGAGGCACGGGAGGAAACCGCACGTGCATGTTCGCACTCGAGTCGAGGCCTGACTCCCCTGGGGAGACTCAGAAGCACCCCAAGATCCATGGCAACACTGGAGAGGAATCCTCAGGTTCCGGCCCCGACTCCACACAAGGTCTTAGGCCCCGGCATGGACGGGAGAGGAATCCCGACATGGCCCTTAGCAACTCGCATGGGGACTGGCCTTTCCTGAGGCCACCAGAGCGGGTCCCTGAGGTCCCCGTCGTAACTCGAGAAGACCTGCCGCAACTCGAGAAAATCCAGGAGGTTCTCCCCTCCAGGCCAGATGAGGCCCATTTCCGCTGAGGCGTCTCGAGCCCGATCACACCTCAGCTCTGGAACTTCAAAAGGGTCCTTCACACCCTTGGTGCAAATCAAGAAGTTCCCCGACATACCCGTCTCCACTCGAGAGGAAACACGAGGGTCCCGCCCACATCCAGAGGAGACCCGTTTCCGCCTCGTATCTCGAGATGAGGGATCCTATCCCTGCTTCGTCGGGAAAGAGTTCCCGGCGTTCCCGTCGCATCTCAAGAGGAGGCCCTCTCAACAGGAATGGCGAGAGGAACTCCAGGGTCGTGCCACCATTCCAAGAGTCCCCCAGATGTCTCAGTCCATACCAGAGGAACCTCATTTCCCTTCACCGGCTCGTCTTTCACGCCTAGGATCGACTCACAAAAAGGTGGCACGTGGCACAGCCCTGTGGGGAAGCCTCGTGGGAAAGCCTCGAGGGACAGCCTCGAGGGAAAGCCACAGATCCCTTGATCCACGTGACAGGAAGCGTGACACTACTGCTGCAGCTTGGGAGGAAAGCGCACGTGCATGCCCCCACTCGAGACGAGGCCTGACTCCCCTGGGGAGACTCAGAAGCAACCCAAGATCCATGGCAACACTGGAGAGGAATCCTCAGGTTCCGGCCCCGACTCCCCACAAGGACTGAGGTCCCGGCATGGACGGGAGAGGAATCCCGAGAGGTCCCCTAGCAAGTCGCATTGGGACTGGCCTTTCCTGAGGCCACCAGAGGGGGTCCCTGAGGTCCCCGTCGTAACTCGAGAAGACCTGCCGCAACTCGAGAAAATCCAGGAGGTTCTGCCCTCCAGGCGAGATGAGGCCCTTTTCCGCTGAGGCGTCTCGAGGCTGATCACACCTCACCTCTGGAACTTCGAAAGGGTACTTCAAACCCTTGGTGCAAATCAAGAAGTTCCCCGACATACCCGTCTCCACTCGTGAGGAACACGAGGGACCCGCCCACATCCAGAGGAGCCCCGTTTCCGCCTCGTAGCTCGAGATGAGGGATCCTTTCCCTGCTTCGTCGGGAAAGATTTCCCGGCGTTCCCGTCGCATCTCAAGAGGAGGCCCTGTCAACAGGAACGGCGAGAGGAACTCCAGGGTCGTGCCACCATTCCAAGAGTCCCCCAGATGTCTCAGTCCATTACAGAGGAACCTCTTTTCCCTTCACCGGCTCGTCTTTCAGGCCGAGGATCGACTCACAGCAAGGTGGCACGTGGCACAGCCCTGTGGGAAAGCCTCGTGGGAAAGCCTCGATGGCCAGCCTCGAGGGAAAGCCAAATATCCCTTGATTCACGTGACAGGAAGCGTGACACTACTGCTGAGGCACGGGAGGAAACCGCACGTGCATGTTCGCACTCGAGACGAGGCCTGACTCCCCTGGGGAGACTCAGAAGCACCCCAAGATCCATGGCAACACTGGAGAGGAATCCTCAGGTTCCGGCCCCAACTCCACACAAGGTCTTAGGCCCCGGCATGGACGGGAGAGGAATCCCGACATGGCCCTTAGCAACTCGCATGGGGACTGGCCTTTCCTGAGGCCACCAGAGCGGGTCCCTGAGGTCCCCGTCGTAACTCGAGAAGACCTGCCGCAACTCGAGAAAATCCAGGAGGTTCTCCCCTCCAGGCCAGATGAGGCCCATTTCCGCTGAGGCGTCTCGAGCCCGATCACACCTCAGCTCTGGAACTTCAAAAGGGTCCTTCACACCCTTGGTGCAAATCAAGAAGTTCCCCGACATACCCGTCTCCACTCGAGAGGAAACACGAGGGTCCCGCCCACATCCAGAGGAGACCCGTTTCCGCCTCGTATCTCGAGATGAGGGATCCTATCCCTGCTTCGTCGGGAAAGAGTTCCCGGCGTTCCCGTCGCATCTCAAGAGGAGGCCCTCTCAACAGGAATGGCGAGAGGAACTCCAGGGTCGTGCCACCATTCCAAGAGTCCCCCAGATGTCTCAGTCCATACCAGAGGAACCTCATTTCCCTTCACCGGCTCGTCTTTCACGCCTAGGATCGACTCACAAAAAGGTGGCACGTGGCACAGCCCTGTGGGGAAGCCTCGTGGAAAGCCTCGAGGGACAGCCCTCGAGGGAAAGCCACAGATCCCTTGATCCACGTGACAGGAAGCGTGACACTACTGCTGCAGCTCGGGAGGAAAGCGCACGTGCATGCCCCCACTCGAGACGAGGCCTGACTCCCCTGGGAGACTCAGAAGCACCCCAAGATCCATGGCAACACTGGAGAGGAATCCTCAGGTTCCGGCCCCGACTCCACACAAGGTCTTAGGCCCCGGCATGGACGGGAGAGGAATCCCGACATGGCCCTTAGCAACTCGCATGGGGACTGGCCTTTCCTGAGGCCACCAGAGCGGGTCCCTGAGGTCCCCGTCGTAACTCGAGAAGACCTGCCGCAACTCGAGAAAATCCAGGAGGTTCTCCCCTCCAGGCCAGATGAGGCCCATTTCCGCTGAGGCGTCTCGAGCCCGATCACACCTCAGCTCTGGAACTTCAAAAGGGTCCTTCACACCCTTGGTGCAAATCAAGAAGTTCCCCGACATACCCGTCTCCACTCGAGAGGAAACACGAGGGTCCCGCCCACATCCAGAGGAGACCCGTTTCCGCCTCGTATCTCGAGATGAGGGATCCTATCCCTGCTTCGTCGGGAAAGAGTTCCCGGCGTTCCCGTCGCATCTCAAGAGGAGGCCCTCTCAACAGGAATGGCGAGAGGAACTCCAGGGTCGTGCCACCATTCCAAGAGTCCCCCAGATGTCTCAGTCCATACCAGAGGAACCTCATTTCCCTTCACCGGCTCGTCTTTCACGCCTAGGATCGACTCACAAAAAGGTGGCACGTGGCACAGCCCTGTGGGGAAGCCTCGTGGGAAAGCCTCGAGGGACAGCCTCGAGGGAAAGCCACAGATCCCTTGATCCACGTGACAGGAAGCGTGACACTACTGCTGCAGCTTGGGAGGAAAGCGCACGTGCATGCCCCCACTCGAGACGAGGCCTGACTCCCCTGGGGAGACTCAGAAGCAACCCAAGATCCATGGCAACACTGGAGAGGAATCCTCAGGTTCCGGCCCCGACTCCCCACAAGGACTGAGGTCCCGGCATGGACGGGAGAGGAATCCCGAGAGGTCCCCTAGCAAGTCGCATTGGACTGGCCTTTCCTGAGGCCACCAGAGGGGGTCCCTGAGGTCCCCGTCGTAACTCGAGAAGACCTGCCGCAACTCGAGAAAATCCAGGAGGTTCTGCCCTCCAGGCGAGATGAGGCCCTTTTCCGCTGAGGCGTCTCGAGGCTGATCACACCTCACCTCTGGAACTTCGAAAGGGTACTTCAAACCCTTGGTGCAAATCAAGAAGTTCCCCGACATACCCGTCTCCACTCGTGAGGAACACGAGGGACCCGCCCACATCCAGAGGAGCCCCGTTTCCGCCTCGTAGCTCGAGATGAGGGATCCTTTCCCTGCTTCGTCGGGAAAGATTTCCCGGCGTTCCCGTCGCATCTCAAGAGGAGGCCCTGTCAACAGGAACGGCGAGAGGAACTCCAGGGTCGTGCCACCATTCCAAGAGTCCCCCAGATGTCTCAGTCCATTACAGAGGAACCTCTTTTCCCTTCACCGGCTCGTCTTTCAGGCCGAGGATCGACTCACAGCAAGGTGGCACGTGGCACAGCCCTGTGGGAAAGCCTCGTGGGAAAGCCTCGATGGCCAGCCTCGAGGGAAAGCCAAATATCCCTTGATTCACGTGACAGGAAGCGTGACACTACTGCTGAGGCACGGGAGGAAACCGCACGTGCATGTTCGCACTCGAGACGAGGCCTGACTCCCCTGGGGAGACTCAGAAGCACCCCAAGATCCATGGCAACACTGGAGAGGAATCCTCAGGTTCCGGCCCCAACTCCACACAAGGTCTTAGGCCCCGGCATGGACGGGAGAGGAATCCCGACATGGCCCTTAGCAACTCGCATGGGGACTGGCCTTTCCTGAGGCCACCAGAGCGGGTCCCTGAGGTCCCCGTCGTAACTCGAGAAGACCCTGCCGCAACTCGAGAAAATCCAGGAGGTTCTCCCCTCCAGGCCAGATGAGGCCCATTTCCGCTGAGGCGTCTCGAGCCCGATCACACCTCAGCTCTGGAACTTCAAAAGGGTCCTTCACACCCTTGGTGCAAATCAAGAAGTTCCCCGACATACCCGTCTCCACTCGAGAGGAAACACGAGGGTCCCGCCCACATCCAGAGGAGACCCGTTTCCGCCTCGTATCTCGAGATGAGGGATCCTATCCCTGCTTCGTCGGGAAAGAGTTCCCGGCGTTCCCGTCGCATCTCAAGAGGAGGCCCTCTCAACAGGAATGGCGAGAGGAACTCCAGGGTCGTGCCACCATTCCAAGAGTCCCCCAGATGTCTCAGTCCATACCAGAGGAACCTCATTTCCCTTCACCGGCTCGTCTTTCACGCCTAGGATCGACTCACAAAAAGGTGGCACGTGGCACAGCCCTGTGGGGAAGCCTCGTGGGAAAGCCTCGAGGGACAGCCTCGAGGGAAAGCCACAGATCCCTTGATCCACGTGACAGGAAGCGTGACACTACTGCTGCAGCTCGGGAGGAAAGCGCACGTGCATGCCCCACTCGAGACGAGGCCTGACTCCCCTGGGGAGACTCAGAAGCAACCCAAGATCCATGGCAACACTGGAGAGGAATCCTCAGGTTCCGGCCCCGACTCCCCACAAGGACTGAGGTCCCGGCATGGACGGGAGAGGAATCCCGAGAGGTCCCCTAGCAACTCGCATGGGGACTGGCCTTTCCTGAGGCCACCAGAGGGGGTCCCTGAGGTCCCCGTCGTAACTCGAGAAGACCTGCCGCAACTCGAGAAAATCCAGGAGGTTCTGCCCTCCAGGCGAGATGAGGCCCTTTTCCGCTGAGGCGTCTCGAGGCTGATCACACCTCACCTCTGGAACTTCGAAAGGGTACTTCAAACCCTTGGTGCAAATCAAGAAGTTCCCCGACATACCCGTCTCCACTCGTGAGGAACACGAGGGACCCGCCCACATCCAGAGGAGCCCCGTTTCCGCCTCGTAGCTCGAGATGAGGGATCCTTTCCCTGCTTCGTCGGGAAAGATTTCCCGGCGTTCCCGTCGCATCTCAAGAGGAGGCCCTGTCAACAGGAACGGCGAGAGGAACTCCAGGGTCGTGCCACATTCCAAGAGTCCCCCAGATGTCTCAGTCCATTACAGAGGAACCTCTTTTCCCTTCACCGGCTCGTCTTTCAGGCCGAGGATCGACTCACAGCAAGGTGGCACGTGGCACAGCCCTGTGGGAAAGCCTCGTGGGAAAGCCTCGATGGCCAGCCTCGAGGGAAAGCCAAATATCCCTTGATTCACGTGACAGGAAGCGTGACACTACTGCTGAGGCACGGGAGGAAACCGCACGTGCATGTTCGCACTCGAGACGAGGCCTGACTCCCCTGGGGAGACTCAGAAGCACCCCAAGATCCATGGCAACACTGGAGAGGAATCCTCAGGTTCCGGCCCCAACTCCACACAAGGTCTTAGGCCCCGGCATGGACGGGAGAGGAATCCCGACATGGCCCTTAGCAACTCGCATGGGGGACTGGCCTTTCCTGAGGCCACCAGAGCGGGTCCCTGAGGTCCCCGTCCGTAACTCGAGAAGACCTGCCGCAACTCGAGAAAATCCAGGAGGTTCTCCCCTCCAGGCGAGATGAGGCCCATTTCCGCTGAGGCGTCTCGAGCCCGATCACACCTCAGCTCTGGAACTTCAAAAGGGTCCTTCACACCCTTGGTGCAAATCAAGAAGTTCCCCGACATACACGTCTCCACTCGAGAGGAAACACGAGGGTCCCGCCCACATCCAGAGGAGACCCGTTTCCGCCTCGTATCTCGAGATGAGGGATCCTATCCCTGCTTCGTCGGGAAAGAGTTCCCGGCGTTCCCGTCGCATCTCAAGAGGAGGCCCTCTCAACAGGAATGGCGAGAGGAACTCCAGGGTCGTGCCACCATTCCAAGAGTCCCCCAGATGTCTCAGTCCATACCAGAGGAACCTCATTTCCCTTCACCGGCTCGTCTTTCACGCCTAGGATCGACTCACAAAAAGGTGGCACGTGGCACAGCCCTGTGGGGAAGCCTCGTGGGAAAGCCTCGAGGGACAGCCTCGAGGGAAAGCCACAGATCCCTTGATCCACGTGACAGGAAGCGTGACACTACTGCTGCAGCTCGGGAGGAAAGCGCACGTGCATGCCCCCACTCGAGACGAGGCCTGACTCCCCTGGGGAGACTCAGAAGCAACCCAAGATCCATGGCAACACTGGAGAGGTATCCTCAGGTTCCGGCCCCGACTCCCCACAAGGACTGAGGTCCCGGCATGGACGGGAGAGGTATCACGAGAGGTCCCCTAGCAACTCGCATGGGGACTGGCCTTTCCTGAGGCCACCAGAGCGGGTCCCTGAGGTCCCCGTCGTAACTCGAGAAGACCTGCCGCAACTCGAGAAAATCCAGGAGGTTCTGCCCTCCAGGCGAGATGAGGCCCTTTTCCGCTGAGGCGTCTCGAGGCTGATCACACCTCACCTCTGGAACTTTGAAAGGGTACTTCAAACCCTTGGTGCAAATCAAGAAGTTCCCCGACATACCCGTCTCCACTCGTGAGGAACACGAGGGACCCGCCCACATCCAGAGGAGCCCCGTTTCCGCCTCGTAGCTCGAGATGAGGGATCCTTTCCCTGCTTCGTCGGGAAAGATTTCCCGGCGTTCCCGTCGCATCTCAAGAGGAGGCCCTGTCAACAGGAACGGCGAGAGGAACTCCAGGGTCGTGCCACCATTCCAAGAGTCCCCCAGATGTCTCAGTCCATTACAGAGGAACCTCTTTTCCCTTCACCGGCTCGTCTTTCAGGCCGAGGATCGACTCACACCAAGGTGGCACGTGGCACAGCCCTGTGGGAAAGCCTCGTGGGAAAGCCTCGACGGCCAGCCTCGAGGGAAAGCCAAATATCCCTTGATCCACGTGACAGGAAGCGTGACACTACTGCTGAAGCATGGGAGGAAACCGCACGTGCATGTTCGCACTCGAGACGAGGCCTGACTCCCCTGGGGAGACTCAGAAGCACCCCAAGATCCATGGCAACACTGGAGAGGAATCCTCAGGTTCCGGCCCCGACTCCACACAAGGTCTTAGGCCCCGGCATGGACGGGAGAGGAATCCCGACATGGCCCTTAGCAACTCGCATGGGGACTGGCCTTTCCTGAGGACACCAGAGCGGGTCCCTGAGGTCCCCGTCGTAACTCGAGAAGACCTGCCGCAACTCGAGAAAATCCAGGAGGTTCTCCCCTCCAGGCGAGATGAGGCCCATTTCCGCTGAGGCGTCTCGAGCCCGATCACACCTCAGCTCTGGAACTTCAAAAGGGTCCTTCACACCCTTGGTGCAAATCAAGAAGTTCCCCGACATACACGTCTCCACTCGAGAGGAAACACAAGGGTCCCGCCCACATCCAGAGGAGACCCGTTTCCGCCTCGTATCTCGAGATGAGGGATCCTATCCCTGCTTCGTCGGGAAAGAGTTCCCGGCGTTCCCGTCGCATCTCAAGAGGAGGCCCTCTCAACAGGAATGGCGAGAGGAACTCCAGGGTCGTGCCACCATTCCAAGAGTCCCCCAGATGTCTCAGTCCATACCAGAGGAACCTCATTTCCCTTCACCGGCTCGTCTTTCACGCCTAGGATCGACTCACAAAAAGGTGGCACGTGGCACAGCCCTGTGGGGAAGCCTCGTGGGGAAGCCTCGTGGGAAATCCTCGAGGGACAGCCTCGAGGGAAAGCCACAGATCCCTTGATCCACGTGACAGGAAGCGTGACACTACTGCTGCAGCTCGGGAGGAAAGCGCACGTGCATGCCCCCACTCGAGACGAGGCCTGACTCCCCTGGGGAGACTCAGAAGCAACTCAAGATCCATGGCAACACTGGAGAGGAATCCTCAGGTTCCGGCCCCGACTCCCCACAAGGACTGAGGTCCCGGCATGGACGGGAGAGGAATCCCGAGAGGTCCCCTAGCAATTCGCATAGGGACTGGCCTTTCCTGAGGCCACCAGAGCGGGTCCCTGAGGCCCCCGTCGTAACTCGAGAAGACCTGCCGCAACTCGAGAAAATCCAGGAGGTTCTGCCCTCCAGGCGAGATGAGGCCCTTTTCCGCTGAGGCGTCTCGAGGCTGATCACACCTCACCTCTGGAACTTCGAAAGGGTACTTCAAACCCTTGGTGCAAATCAAGAAGTTCCCCGACATACCCGTCTCCACTCGTGAGGAACACGAGGGACGCGCCCACATCCAGAGGAGCCCCGTTTCCGCCTCGTAGCTCGAGATGAGGGATCCTTTCCCTGCTTCGTCGGGAAAGATTTCCCGGCGTTCCCGTCGCATCTCAAGAGGAGGCCCTGTCAACAGGAACGGCGAGAGGAACTCCAGGGTCGTGCCACCATTCCAAGAGTCCCCCAGATGTCTCAGTCCATTACAGAGGAACCTCTTTTCCCTTCACCGGCTCGTCTTTCAGGCCGAGGATCGACTCACAGCAAGGTGGCACGTGGCACAGCCCTGTGGGAAAGCCTCGTGGGAAAGCCTCGATGGCCAGCCTCGAGGGAAAGCCAAATATCCCTTGATTCACGTGACAGGAAGCGTGACACTACTGCTGAGGCACGGGAGGAAACCGCACGTGCATGTTCGCACTCGAGACGAGGCCTGACTCCCCTGGGGAGACTCAGAAGCACCCCAAGATCCATGGCAACACTGGAGAGGAATCCTCAGGTTCCGGCCCCAACTCCACACAAGGTCTTAGGCCCCGGCATGGACGGGAGAGGAATCCCGACATGGCCCTTAGCAACTCGCATGGGGACTGGCCTTTCCTGAGGCCACCAGAGCGGGTCCCTGAGGTCCCCGTCGTAACTCGAGAAGACCTGCCGCAACTCGAGAAAATCCAGGAGGTTCTCCCCTCCAGGCGAGATGAGGCCCATTTCCGCTGAGGCGTCTCGAGCCCGATCACACCTCAGCTCTGGAACTTCAAAACGGTCCTTCACACCCTTGGTGCAAATCAAGAAGTTCCCCGACATACCCGTCTCCACTCGAGAGGAAACACGAGGGTCCCGCCCACATCCAGAGGAGACCCGTTTCCGCCTCGTATCTCGAGATGAGGGATCCTATCCCTGCTTCGTCGGGAAAGAGTTCCTGGCCTTCCCGTCGCATCTCAAGAGGAGGCCCTCTCAACAGGAATGGCGAGAGGAACTCCAGGGTCGTGCCACCATTCCAAGAGTCCCCCAGATGTCTCAGTCCATACCAGAGGAACCTCATTTCCCTTCACCGGCTCGTCTTTCACGCCTAGGATCGACTCACAACAGGTGGCACGTGGCACAGCCCTATGGGGAAGCGTCGTGGGAAAGCCTCGAGGGACAGCCTCGAGGGAAAGCCACAGATCCCTTGATCCACGTGACAGGAAGCGTGACACTACTGCTGCAGCTCGGGAGGAAAGCGCACGTGCATGCCCCCACTCGAGACGAGGCCTGACTCCCCTGGGGAGACACAGAAGCAACCCAAGATCCATGGCAACACTGGAGAGGAATCCTCAGGTTCCGGCCCCGACTCCCCACAAGGACTGAGGTCCCGGCATGGACGGGAGAGGAATCCCGAGAGGTCCCCTAGCAAGTCGCATTGGGACTTGCCTTTCCTGAGGCCACCAGAGCGGGTCCCTGAGGTCCCCGTCGTAACTCGAGAAGACCTGCCGCAACTCGAGAAAATCCAGGAGGTTCTGCCCTCCAGGCGAGATGAGGCCCTTTTCCGCTGAGGCGTCTCGAGGCTGATCACACCTCACCTCTGGAACTTCGAAAGGGTACTTCAAACCCTTGGTGCAAATCAAGAAGTTCCCCGACATACCCGTCTCCACTCGTGAGGAACACGAGGGACCCGCCCACATCCAGAGGAGCCCCGTTTCCGCCTCGTAGCTCGAGATGAGGGATCCTTTCCCTGCTTCGTCGGGAAAGATTTCCCGGCGTTCCCGTCGCATCTCAAGAGGAGGCCCTGTCAACAGGAACGGCGAGAGGAACTCCAGGGTCGTGCCACCATTCCAAGAGTCCCCCAGATGTCTCAGTCCATTACAGAGGAACCTCTTTTCCCTTCACCGGCTCGTCTTTCAGGCCGAGGATCGACTCACAGCAAGGTGGCACGTGGCACAGCCCTGTGGGAAAGCCTCGTGGGAAAGCCTCGTGGGAAAGACTCGAGGGACAGCCTCGAGGGAAAGCCACAGATCCCTTGATCCACGTGACAGGAAGCGTGACACTACTGCTGCAGCTCTGGAGGAAAGTGCACGTGCATGCCCCAACTCGAGACGAGGCCTGACTCCCCTGGGGAGACTCAGAAGCACCCCAAGATCCATGGCAACACTGGAGAGGAATCCTCAGGTTCCGTCCCCGACCCCACACAAGGTCTTAAGCCCCAGCATGGACGGGAGAGGAATCCCGAGATGGTCCCTAGCAACTCGCAAGGGGACTGGCCTTTACTGAGGCCACCAGAGTCGTTCCCTGAGGTCCCCGTCGTAACTCGAGGAGACCTGCCGCAACTCGAGAAAATCCATGAGGCTCTCCCCTCCAGGCGAGATGAGGCCCATTTCCGCTGTGGCGTCTCGAGGCTGATCACACCTCACCTCTGTAACTTCAAAAGGGTCCCTCACACCCTTGGTGCAAATCAAGAAGTTCCCCGACATACCCGTCTCCACTCGAGAGGAATCACGAGGGTCCCGCCCACATCCAGAGGAGCCCCGTTTCGGCCTCGTAGCTCGAGATGAGGGATCCTTTCCCTGCTTCCTCGGGAAAGAGTTCCCGGTGTTCCCGTCGCATCTCAAGAGGAGGCCCTCTCAACAGGAACGGCGAGAGGAACTCCAGGGTCGTGCCACCATTCCAAGAGTCCCCCAGATGTCTCAGTCCATTCCAGAGGAACCTCTTTTCGCTTCACCAGCTCGTCTTTCACGCCGAGGATCTACTCACACCAAGGTGGCACGTGGCACAGCCCTGTGGGAAAGCCTCGTGGGAAAGCCTCGAGGGACAGCCTCGAGGGAAATCTACAGATCCCTTGATCCACGTGACAGGAAGCGTGACACTATTGCTGCAGCTCGGGAGGAAAGTGCACGTGCATGCCCCCACTCGAGACGATGCCTGACTCCCCTGGGGAGACTCAGAAGCACCCCAAGATCCATGGCAACACTGGAGAGGAACCCTCAGGTTCCGTCCCCTACTCCACACAAGGTCTTACGCCCCGGCATGGACGGGAGAGGAATCCCGAGAGTTCCCCTAGCAACTCGCATGGGGACTGGCCTTTCATGAGGCCACCAGAGCGGGTCCCTGAGGTCCCCGTCGTAACTCGAGAAGACCTGCCACAACTCGAGAAAATCCAGGAGGTTCTCCCCTCCAGGCCAGATGAGGCCCATTTCCGCTGAGGCGTCTCGAGGCTGATCACACCTCACCCCTGGAACTTCGAAAGGGTCCTTCACACCCTTGGTGCAAATCAAGAAGTTCCCCGACATACCCGTCTCCACTCGAGAGAAATCACGAGGGTTCCGCCCACATCCAGAGGATCCCCGTTTCCGCCTCGTAGCTCGAGATGAGGGATCCTTTCCCTGCTTCGTCGTGAAAGAGTTCCCGGCGTTCCCGTCGCATCTCAAGAGGAGGCCCTCTCAACAGGAACGGCGAGAGGAACTCCAGGGCCGTGCCACCATTCCAAGAGTCCCCCAGATGTCTCAGTCCATTCCAGAGGAACGTCTTTTCCATTCACCGGCTCGTGATTCATGCCGAGGATCGACTCACACCAAGGTGGCACGTGGCACAGCCCTGTGGGAAAACCTCGTGGGAAAGCCTCGAGGGACAGCCTCGAGGGAAAGCCACAGATCCCTTGATCCACGTGACAGGAAGCGTGACACTACTGCTGCAGCTCGGGAGGAAAGCGCACGTGCATGCCCCCACTCGAGACGATGCTGACTCCCCTGGGGAGACTCAGAAGCACCCCAAGATCCATGGCAACACTGGAGAGGAACCCTCAGGTTCCGTCCCCGACTCCACACAAGGTCTTAAGCCCCGGCATGGACGGGAGAGGAATCCCGAGAGGTCCCCTAGCAACTCGCATGGGGACTGGCCTTTCCTGAGGCCACCAGAGCGGGTCCCTGAGGTCCCCGTCGTAACTCGAGAAGACCTGCCGCAACTCGAGAAAATCCAGGAGGTTCTCCCCTCCAGGCGAGATGAGGCCCATTTCCGCTGAGGCGTCTCGAGGCTGATCACACCTCACCTCTGGAACTTCGAAAGGGTCCTTCACACCCTTGGTGCAAATCAAGAAGTTCCCCGACATACCTGTCTCCACTCGAGAGAAATCACGAGGGTCCCGCCCACATCCAGAGGAGCCCCGTTTCCGCCTCGTAGCTCGAGATGAGGGATCCTTTCCCTGCTTCGTCGTGAAAGAGTTCCCGGCGTTCCCGTCGCATCTCAAGAGGAGACCCTCTCAACAGGAACGGCGAGAGGAACTCCAGGGTCGTGCCACCATTCCAAGAGTCCCCCAGATGTCTCAGTCCATTCCAGAGGAACCTCTTTTTCCTTCACCGGCACGTCTTTCACGCCGAGGATCGACTCACACCAAGGTGGCACGTGGCACAGCCCTGTGGGAAAGCCTCGTGGGAAAGCCTCGAGGAACAGCCTCGAGGGAAAGCCACATATCCCTTGATCCACGTGACAGGAAGCGTGACACTACTGCTGCAGCTCGGGAGGAAAGCACACGTTCATGCCCCCACTCGAGACGATGCCTGACTCCCCTGGGGAGACTCAGAAGCACCCCAAGATCCATGGCAACACTGGAGAGGAACCCTCAGGTTCCGTCCCCGACTCCACACAAGGTCTTACGCCCCGGCATGGACGGGAGAGGAATCCCGAGAGGTCCCCTAGCAACTCGCATGGGGACTGGCCTTTCCTGAGGCCACCAGAGCGCGTCCCTGAGGTCCCCGTCGTAACTCGAGAAGACCTGCCGCAACTCGAGAAAATCCAGGAGGTTCTCCCCTCCAGGCGAGATGAGGCCCATTTCCGCTGAGGCGTCTCGAGGCTGATCACACCTCACCTCTGGAACTTCGAAAGGGTCCTTTACACCCTTGGTGCAAATCAAGAAGTTCCCCGACATACCCGTCTCCACTCGAGAGAAATCACGAGGGTTCCGCCCACATCCAGAGGAGCCCCGTTTCCGCCTCGTAGCTCGAGATGAGGGATCCTTTCCCTGCTTCGTCGTGAAAGAGTTCCCGGCGTTCCCGTCGCATCTCAAGAGGAGGCCCTCTCAACAGGAACGGCGAGAGGAACTCCAGGGTCGTGCCACCATTCCAAGAGTCCCCCAGATGTCTCAGTCCATTCCAGAGGAACGTCTTTTCCATTCACCGGCTCGTCTTTCACGCCGAGGATAGACTCACACCAAGGTGGCACGTGAAACAGCCCTGTGGGAAAGCCTCGTGGGAAAGCCTCGAGGGACAGCCTCGAGGGAAAGCCACAGATCCCTTGATCCACGTGACAGGAAGCGTGACACTACTGCTGCAGCCCGGGAGGAAAGTGCACGTGCATTCCCCCACTCGAGACGAGGCCTGACTGCCCTGGGGACACTCAGAAGCTCCCCAACATCCATGGCAACACTGGAGAGGAATCCTAAGGTCCCGTCCCCGACTCCACACAAGGTCTTATGCACCGGCATGGACGAGAGAGGAATCCCGAGAATCCCCCTAGCAACTCGCATGGGGACTGGCATTTCCTGAGGCCACCAGAGCGGGTCCCTGGGGTCCCCGTCGTAACACGAGAAGACCTGCCGCAACTCGAGAAAATCCAGGAGGTTCTCCCCTCCAGGCGAGATGAGGCCCATTTCCGCTGAGGCGTCTCGAGGCTGATCACACCTCACCTCTGGAACTTCGAAAGAGTCCTTCACACCCTTGCTGCAAATCAAGAAGTTCCCCGACATACCCGTCTCCACTCGAGAGGAAACACGAGGTCCCGCCCACATCCAGAGGAGCCCCGTTTCCGCCTCGTAGCTCGAGATAAGGGATCCTATCTCTGCTTCGTCGGGAAACAGTTCCCGGCGTTCCCGTCGCATCTCAAGAGGAGGCCCTCTCAACAGGAACGGCGAGAGGAACTCCAGAGTCGTGCCACCATTCCAAGAGTCCCCCAGATGTCTCAGTCCATTCCAGAGGAACGTCTTTTCCCTTCACCGGCTCGTCTTTCACGCCGAGGATCGACTCACACCAAGGTGGCACGTGGCACAGCCCTGTGGGAAAGCCTCGTGGGAAAGCCTCGAGGGACAGCCTCGAGGGAAAGCCACAGATCCCTTGATCAACGTGACAGGAAGCGTGACACTACTGCTGCAGCTCGGGAGGAAAGCACACGTTCATGCCCCCACTCGAGACGATGCCTGACTCCCCTGGGGAGACTCAGAATCACCCCAAGATCCATGGCAACACTGGAGAGGAATCCTCAGGTTCCGGCCCCGACTACACACAAGGACTGAGGCCCCGGCATGGACGGGAGAGGAATCCCGAGAGGTCGCCTAGCAACTCGCATGGGGACTGGCCTTTTCTGAGGCCACCAGAGCGGGTCCCTGAGGTCCCCGCCGTAACTCGAGAAAACCTGCCGCAACTCGAGGAAATCCCTGGAGGTTCTCCCCTCCAGGCGAGATGAGGCCCATTTCCGCTGAGGCGTCTCGAGGTGATCACACCTCACCTCTGAAACTTCGAAAGGGTCCTTCACACCCTTGGTGCAAATCAAGAAGTTCCTGACGTAGCCGTCTCCACTCGAGAGGAAACACGAGGGTCCCACCCACATCCAGAGGAGACCCGTTTCCGCCTCGTATCTCGAGATGAGGGATCCTATCCCTGCTTCGTCGGGAAAGAGTTCCCGGCGTTCCCGTCGCATCTCAAGAGGAGGCCTTCTCAACAGGAACGGCGAGAGGAACTCCAGGGTCGTGCCACCATTCCAAGAGTCCCCCAGATGTCTCAGTCCATACCAGAGGAACCTCATTTCCCTTCACCGGTTCGTCTTTCACGCCGAGGATCGACTCATACCAAGGTGGCACGTGGCACAGCCCTGTGGGAAAGCCTCGTGGGAAAGCCTCGACGGCCAGCCTCGAGGGAAAGCCACAGATCCCTTGATCCACGTGACAATAAGCGTGACACTACTGCTGCACCTCGGGAGGAAAGCGCACGTGCATGCCCCCACTCGAGACGAGGCCTGACTCCCCTGGGGAGATTCAGAAGCACCCCAAGATCCATGGCAACACTGGAGAGGAATCCTCAGGTTCCGGCCCCGACTCCCCACAAGGACTGAGGCCCCGGCATGGACGGGAGAGGAATCCCGAGAGGTCCCCTAGCAACTCGCATGGGGACTGGCCTTTCCTGAGGCCACCAGAGCGGGTCCTTGAGGTCCCCGTCGTAACTCGAGAAGACCTGCCGCAACTCGAGAAAATCCAGGAGGTTCTCCCCTCCAGGCGAGATGAGGCCCTTTTCCGCTGAGGCGCCTCGAGGCTGATAACACCTCACCTCTGGAACTTCGAAAGGGTCCTTCACACCCTTGGTGCAAATCAAGAAGTTCCCCGACATACCCGTCTCCACTGGAGAGGAAACACGAGGGTCCCGCCCACATCCAGAGGAGTCCCGTTTCCGACTAGTAGCTCGAGATGAGGGATCCTTTCCCTGCTTCGTCAGGAACGAGTTCCCGGCGTTCCTGTTGCATCTCAAGAGGAGGCCCTCTCAACAGTAACGGCGAGAGGAACTCCAGGGTCGTGCCACCAGTTCAAGAGTCCCCCAGATGTCTCAGTCCATTCCAGAGGAACCTCTTTTCCCTTCACCGGCTCGGCTTTCAGGCCGAGGATAGACTCACACCAAGGTGGCACGTGGCACAGCCCTGTGGGAAAGCCTCGTGGGAAAGCCTCAACGGCCAGCCTGGAGGGAAAGCCAAATATCCCTTGATCCACGAGACAGGAAGCGTGACACTACTGCTGCACCTCGGGAGGAAAGCGCACGTGCATGCCCCCACTCGAGACGAGGCCTGACTTCCCTGGGGAGACTCAGAAGCACCCCAAGATCCATGGCAACACTGGAGAGGAATCCTCAGGTTCCAGCCCCGACTCCACACAAGGTCTTAGGCCCCGGCATGGACGGGAGAGGAATCCCGAGATGGCTCCTAGAAACTCGCATGGGGACTGGCCTTTCCTGAGGCCACCAGAGCGGGTCCCTGTGGTCCCCGTCTTAACTCGAGAAGACCTGCCGCAACTCGAGAAAATCCAGGAGGTTCTCCCCTCCAGGCGAGATGAGGCCCATTTCCGCTGAGGCGTCTCGAGGCCGATCACACCTAAGCTCTGGAACTTCAAAAGGGTCCTTCACACCCTTGGTGCAAATCAAGAAGTTCCCCGACATACCCGTCTCCACTCGAGAGGAATCACGAGGGTCCCGCCCACATCCAGAGGAGACCCGTTTCTGCCTCGTATCTCGAGATGAGGGATCCTATCCCTGCTTCGTCGGGAAAGAGTTCCCGGCCTTCCCGTCGCATCTCAAGAGGAGGCCCTCTCAACAGGAACGGCGAGAGGAACTCCAGGGTCGTGCCACCATCCAAGAGTTCCCCAGATGTCTCAGTCCATTCCTGAGGAACCTCTTTTCCCTTCACCGGCTCGTCGTTCACGCCGAGGATCGACTCACACCAAGGTGGCACGTAGCACAGCCCAGTGGGAAAGCCTCGTGGGAAAGCCTCGAGCGAAAGCCTCGAGGGAAACCCACAGATCCCTTGATCCACGTGACAGGAAGCGTGACACTACTGCTGAAGCACGGGAGGAAACCGCACGTGCATGTTCGCACTCGAGACGAGGCCTGACTCCCCTGGGGAGACTCAGAAGCACCCCAAGATCCATGGCAACACTGGAGAGGAATCCTCAGGTTCCGGCCCCGACTCCACACAAGGTCTTAGGCCACGGCATGGACGGGAGAGGAATCCCGACATTGCCCTTAGCAACTCGCATGGGGAATGGCGTTTCCTGAGGCCACCAGAGCGGGCCCTGAGGTCCCCGTCGTAACTCGAGAAGACCTGCCACAACTCGAGAAAATCCAGGAGGTTCTCCCCTCCAGGCGAGATGAGGCCCATTTCCGCTGAGGCGTCTCGAGGCCGATTACACCTCAGCTCTGGAAATTCAAAAGGGTCCTTCTCACCCTTGGTGCAAATCAAGAAGTTGCCCGACATACCCGTCTCCACTCGAGAGGAAACACGAGGGTCCCGCCCACATCCAGAGGAGCCCCGTTTCCGCCTCGTAGCTCGAGATGAGGGATCCTATCCCTGCTTCGTCGGGAAAGAGTTCCCGGCGTTCCCGTTGCATCTGAAGAGGAGGCCCTGTCAACAGGAACGGCGAGAGGAACTCCAGGGTCGTGCCACCATTCCAAGAGTCCCCCAGATGTCTCAGTCCATTCCAAAGGAACCTCTCTTCGCTTCACCGGCTCGTCTTTCAGGCCGAGGATCGACTCACACCAAGGTGGCACGTGGCACAGCCCTGTGGGAAAGCCTCGTGGGAAAGCCTCGAGCGAAAGCCTCGAGGGAAAGCCACAGATCCCTTGATCCACGTGACAGGAAGCGTGACACTACTGCTGCAGCTCGGGAGGAAAGCGCACGTGCATGTTCGCACTCGAGACGAGGCCTGACTCCCCTGGGGAGACTCAGAAGCACCCCAAGATCCATGGCAACACTGGAGAGGAATCCTCAGGTTCCGGCACCGACTCCACACAAGGACTGAGGTCCCGGCATGGACGGGAGAGGAATCCCGAGAGGTCCCCTAGCAACTCGCATGGGGACTGGCCTTTCCTGAGGCCACCAGAGCGGGCCCTGAGGTCTCCGTCGTAACTCGAGAAGACCTGCCACAACTCGAGAAAATCCAGGAGGTTCTCCCCTCCAGGCGAGATGAGGCCCATTTCCGCTGAGGCGTCTCGAGGCCGATTACACCTCAGCTCTGGAAATTCAAAAGGGTCCTTCACACCCTTGGTGCAAATCAAGAAGTTGCCCGACATACCCGTCTCCACTCGAGAGGAAACACGAGGGTCCCGCCCACATCCAGAGGAGCCCCGTTTCCGCCTCGTATCTCGAGATGAGGGATCCTATCCCTGCTTCGTCGGGAAAGAGTTCCCGGCGTTCCCGTTGCATCTGAAGAGGAGGCCCTGTCAACAGGAACGGCGAGAGGAACTCCAGGGTCGTGCCACCAGTTCAAGAGTCCCCCAGATGTCTCAGTCCATTCCAGAGGAAACTCTCTTCGCTTCACCGGCTCGTCTTTCAGGCCGAGGATCGACTCACACCAAGGTGGCACGTGGCACAGCCCTGTGGGAAAGCCTCGTGGGAAAGCCTCGACGGCCAGCCTCGAGGGAAAGCCAAATATCCCTTGTTCCACGAGACAGGAAGCGTGACACTACTGCTGAGGCACGGGAGGAAACCGCACGTGCATGTTCGCACTCGAGTCGAGGCCTGACTCCCCTGGGGAGACTCAGAAGCACCCCAAGATCCATGGCAACACTGGAGAGGAATCCTCAGGTTCCGGCCCCGACTCCACACAAGGTCTTAGGCCCCGGCATGGACGGGAGAGGAATCCCGACATGGCCCTTAGCAACTCGCATGGGGACTGGCCTTTCCTGAGGCCACCAGAGCGGGTCCCTGAGGTCCCCATCGTAACTCGAGAAGACCTGCCGCAACTCGAGAAAATCCAGGAGGTTCTCCCCTCCAGGCGAGATGAGGCCCATTTCCGCTGAGGCGTCTCGAGCCCGATCACACCTCAGCTCTGGAACTTCAAAACGGTCCTTCACACCCTTGGTGCAAATCAAGAAGTTCCCCGACATACCCGTCTCCACTCGAGAGGAAACACGAGGGTCCCGCCCACATCCAGAGGAGACCCGTTTCCGCCTCGTATCTCGAGATGAGGGATCCTATCCCTGCTTCGTCGGGAAAGAGTTCCCGGCGTTCCCGTCGCATCTCAAGAGGAGGCCCTCTCAACAGGAATGGCGAGAGGAACTCCAGGGTCGTGCCACCATTCCAAGAGTCCCCCAGATGTCTCAGTCCATACCAGAGGAACCTCATTTCCCTTCACCGGCTCGTCTTTCACGCCTAGGATCGACTCACAAAAAGGTGGCACGTGGCACAGCCCTGTGGGGAAGCCTCGTGGGAAAGCCTCGAGGGACAGCCTCGAGGGAAAGCCACAGATCCCTTGATCCACGTGACAGGAAGCGTGACACTACTGCTGCAGCTCGGGAGGAAAGCGCACGTGCATGCCCCCACTCGAGACGAGGCCTGACTCCCCTGGGGAGACTCAGAAGCAACCCAAGATCCATGGCAACACTGGAGAGGAATCCTCAGGTTCCGGCCCCGACTCCCCACAAGGACTGAGGTCCCGGCATGGACGGGAGAGGAATCCCGAGAGGTCCCCTAGCAAGTCGCATTGGGACTGGCCTTTCCTGAGGCCACCAGAGGGGGTCCCTGAGGTCCCCGTCGTAACTCGAGAAGACCTGCCGCAACTCGAGAAAATCCAGGAGGTTCTGCCCTCCAGGCGAGATGAGGCCCTTTTCCGCTGAGGCGTCTCGAGGCTGATCACACCTCACCTCTGGAACTTCGAAAGGGTACTTCAAACCCTTGGTGCAAATCAAGAAGTTCCCCGACATACCCGTCTCCACTCGTGAGGAACACGAGGGACCCGCCCACATCCAGAGGAGCCCCGTTTCCGCCTCGTAGCTCGAGATGAGGGATCCTTTCCCTGCTTCGTCGGGAAAGATTTCCCGGCGTTCCCGTCGCATCTCAAGAGGAGGCCCTGTCAACAGGAACGGCGAGAGGAACTCCAGGGTCGTGCCACCATTCCAAGAGTCCCCCAGATGTCTCAGTCCATTACAGAGGAACCTCTTTTCCCTTCACCGGCTCGTCTTTCAGGCCGAGGATCGACTCACAGCAAGGTGGCACGTGGCACAGCCCTGTGGGAAAGCCTCGTGGGAAAGCCTCGATGGCCAGCCTCGAGGGAAAGCCAAATATCCCTTGATTCATGTGACAGGAAGCGTGACACTACTGCTGAGGCACGGGAGGAAACCGCACGTGCATGTTCGCACTCGAGACGAGGCCTGACTCCCCTGGGGAGACTCAGAAGCACCCCAAGATCCATGGCAACACTGGAGAGGAATCCTCAGGTTCCGGCCCCAACTCCACACAAGGTCTTAGGCCCTGGCATGGACGGGAGAGGAATCCCGACATGGCCCTTAGCAACTCGCATGGGGACTGGCCTTTCCTGAGTCCACCAGAGCGGGTCCCTGAGGTCCCCGTCGTAACTCGAGAAGACCTGCCGCAACTCGAGAAAATCCAGGAGGTTCTCCCCTCCAGGCGAGATGAGGCCCATTTCCGCTGAGGCGTCTCGAGCCCGATCACACCTCAGCTCTGGAACGTCAAAACGGTCCTTCACACCCTTGGTGCAAATCAAGAAGTTCCCCGACATACCCGTCTCCACTCGAGAGGAAACACGAGGGTCCCGCCCACATCCAGAGGAGACCCGTTTCCGCCTCGTATCTCGAGATGAGGGATCCTATCCCTGCTTCGTCGGGAAAGAGTTCCCGGCCTTCCCGTCGCATCTCAAGAGGAGGCCCTCTCAACAGGAATGGCGAGAGGAACTCCAGGGTCGTGCCACCATTCCAAGAGTCCCCCAGATGTCTCAGTCCATACCAGAGGAACCTCATTTCCCTTCACCGGCTCGTCTTTCACGCCTAGGATCGACTCACAACAAGGTGGCACGTGGCACAGCCCTATGGGGAAGCGTCGTGGGAAAGCCTCGAGGGACAGCCTCGAGGGAAAGCCACAGATCCCTTGATCCACGTGACAGGAAGCGTGACACTACTGCTGCAGCTCGGGAGGAAAGCGCACGTGCATGCCCCCACTCGAGACGAGGCCTGACTCCCCTGGGGAGACTCAGAAGCAACCCAAGATCCATGGCAACACTGGAGAGGAATCCTCAGGTTCCGGCCCCAACTCCACACAAGGACTGAGGTCCCGGCATGGACGGGAGAGGAATCCCGAGAGGTCCCCTAGCAACTCGCATGGGGACTGGCCTTTCCTGAGGCCACCAGAGCGGGTCCCTGAGGTCCCCGTCGTAACTCGAGAAGACCTGCCGCAACTCGAGAAAATCCAGGAGGTTCTCCCCTCCAGGCGAGATGAGGCCCATTTCCGCTGAGGCGTCTCGAGGCTGATCACACCTCACCTCTGGAACTTCGAAAGGGTCCTTCACACCCTTGGTGCAAATCAAGAAGTTCCCCGACATACCTGTCTCCACTCGAGAGAAATCACGAGGGTCCCGCCCACATCCAGAGGAGCCCCGTTTCCGCCTCGTAGCTCGAGATGAGGGATCCTTTCCCTGCTTCGTCGTGAAAGAGTTCCCGGCGTTCCCGTCGCATCTCAAGAGGAGACCCTCTCAACAGGAACGGCGAGAGGAACTCCAGGGTCGTGCCACCATTCCAAGAGTCCCCCAGATGTCTCAGTCCATTCCAGAGGAACCTCTTTTCCCTTCACCGGCACGTCTTTCACGCCGAGGATCGACTCACACCAAGGTGGCACGTGGCACAGCCCTGTGGGAAAGCCTCGTGGGAAAGCCTCGAGGAACAGCCTCGAGGGAAAGCCACATATCCCTTGATCCACGTGACAGGAAGCGTGACACTACTGCTGCAGCTCGGGAGGAAAGCACACGTTCATGCCCCCACTCGAGACGATGCCTGACTCCCCTGGGGAGACTCAGAAGCACCCCAAGATCCATGGCAACACTGGAGAGGAACCCTCAGGTTCCGTCCCCGACTCCACACAAGGTCTTACGCCCCGGCATGGACGGGAGAGGAATCCCGAGAGGTCCCCTAGCAACTCGCATGGGGACTGGCCTTTCCTGAGGCCACCAGAGCGGGTCCCTGAGGTCCCCGTCGTAACTCGAGAAGACCTGCCGCAACTCGAGAAAATCCAGGAGGTTCTCCCCTCCAGGCGAGATGAGGCCCATTTCCGCTGAGGCGTCTCGAGGCTGATCACACCTCACCTCTGGAACTTCGAAAGGGTCCTTTACACCCTTGGTGCAAATCAAGAAGTTCCCCGACATACCCGTCTCCACTCGAGAGAAATCACGAGGGTTCCGCCCACATCCAGAGGAGCCCCGTTTCCGCCTCGTAGCTCGAGATGAGGGATCCTTTCCCTGCTTCGTCGTGAAAGAGTTCCCGGCGTTCCCGTCGCATCTCAAGAGGAGACCCTCTCAACAGGAACGGCGAGAGGAACTCCAGGGTCGTGCCACCATTCCAAGAGTCCCCCAGATGTCTCAGTCCATTCCAGAGGAACGTCTTTTCCATTCACCGGCTCGTCTTTCACGCCGAGGATAGACTCACACCAAGGTGGCACGTGAAACAGCCCTGTGGGAAAGCCTCGTGGGAAAGCCTCGAGGGACAGCCTCGAGGGAAAGCCACAGATCCCTTGATCCACGTGACAGGAAGCGTGACACTACTGCTGCAGCCCGGGAGGAAAGTGCACGTGCATTCCCCCACTCGAGACGAGGCCTGACTGCCCTGGGGACACTCAGAAGCTCCCCAACATCCATGGCAACACTGGAGAGGAATCCTAAGGTCCCGTCCCCGACTCCACACAAGGTCTTATGCACCGGCATGGACGAGAGAGGAATCCCGAGAATCCCCCTAGCAACTCGCATGGGGACTGGCATTTCCTGAGGCCACCAGAGCGGGTCCCTGGGGTCCCCGTCGTAACACGAGACGACCTGCCGCAACTCGAGAAAATCCAGGAGGTTCTCCCCTCCAGGCGAGATGAGGCCCATTTCCGCTGAGGCGTCTCGAGGCTGATCACACCTCACCTCTGGAACTTCGAAAGAGTCCTTCACACCCTTGCTGCAAATCAAGAAGTTCCCCGACATACCCGTCCCCACTCGAGAGGAAACACGAGGTCCCGCCCACATCCAGAGGAGCCCCGTTTCCGCCTCGTAGCTCGAGATAAGGGATCCTATCTCTGCTTCGTCGGGAAACAGTTCCCGGCGTTCCCGTCGCATCTCAACAGGAGGCCCTCTCAACAGGAACGGCGAGAGGAACTCCAGAGTCGTGCCACCATTCCAAGAGTCCCCCAGATGTCTCAGTCCATTCCAGAGGAACGTCTTTTCCCTTCACCGGCTCGTCTTTCACGCCGAGGATCGACTCACACCAAGGTGGCACGTGGCACAGCCCTGTGGGAAAGCCTCGTGGGAAAGCCTCGAGGGACAGCCTCGAGGGAAAGCCACAGATCCCTTGATCAACGTGACAGGAAGCGTGACACTACTGCTGCAGGCCGGGAGGAAAGTGCACGTGCATGCCCCCACTCGAGACGAGGCCTGACTCCCCTGGGGAGACTCAGAAGCTCCCCAACATCCATGGCAACACTGGAGAGGAATCCTAATGTCCCGTCCCCGACTCCACACAAGGTCTTATGCACCGGCATGGACGAGAGAGGAATCCCGAGAATCCCCCTAGCAACTCCCATGGGGACTGGCATTTCCTGAGGCCACTAGAGCGGGTCCCTGGGGTCCCCGTCGTAACACGAGAAGACCTGCCGCAACTCGAGAAAATCCAGGAGGTTCTCCCCTCCAGGCGAGATGAGGCCCATTTCCGCTGAGGCGTCTCGAGGCTGATCACACCTCACCTCTGGAACTTCGAAAAGGTCTTTCACACCCTTGGTGCAAATCAAGAAGTTCCCCGACATACCCGTCTCCACTCGAGAGGAAACACGAGGTCCCGCACACATCCAGAGGAGCCCCGTTTCCGCCTCGTAGCTCGAGATAAGGGATCCTATCTCTGCTTCGTCGGGAAACAGTTCCCGGCGTTCCCGTCGCATCTCAACAGGAGGCCCTCTCAACAGGAACGGCGAGAGGAACTCCAGGGTCGTGCCACCATTCCAAGAGTCCCCCTCATGTCTCAGTCCATTCCAGAGGAACGTCTTTTCCCTTCACCGGCTCGTCTTTCACGCCGAGGATCGACTCACACCAAGGTGGCACGTGGCACAGCCCTGTGGGAAAGCCTCGTGGGAAAGCCTCGAGGGACAGCCTCGAGGGAAAGCCACAGATCCCTTGATCCACGTGACAGGAAGCGTGACACTATTGCTGCAGCTCGGGAGGAAAGTGCACGTGCATGCCCCAACTCGAGACGAGGCCTGACTCCCCTGGGGAGACTCAGAAGCACCCCAAGATCCATGGCAACACTGGAGAGGAATCCTCAGGTTCCGGCCCCGACTCCACACAAGGTCTTATGCCCCGGCATGGACGAGAGAGGAATCCCGAGATGCTCCCTAGCAACTCGCATGGGGACTGGCTTTTACTCAGGCCACCAGAGCGGGTCCCTGGGGTCCCCGTCGTAACTCGAGAAGACCTGTCGCAACTCGAGAAAATCCAGGAGGTTCTCCCCTCCAGGCGAGATGAGGCCCATTTCTGCTGAGGCGTCTCGAGGCTGATCACACCTCACCTCTGGAACTTCGAAAGGGTCCTTCACACCGTTGGTGCAAATCAAGAAGTTCCCCGACCTAGCCGTCTCCACTCGAGAGGAAACACGAGCGTACCGCCCACATCCAGAGGAGCCCCGTTTCACCCTCGTAGCTCGAGATGAGGGATCCTTTCCCTGCTTCTTCGGGAAAGAGTTCCCGGCGTTCCCGTCGCATCTCAAGAGGAGGCCCTCTCAACAGGAACGGCGAGAGGAACTCCAGCGTCGTGCCACCATTCCAAGAGTCCCCCAGATGTCTCAATCCATTCCAGAGGAACCTCTTTTCCCTTCACCGGCTCGTCTTTCACGCGGAGGATCGACTCACACCGAGGTGGCACGTGGCACAGCCCTGTGGGAAAACCTCCTGGGAAAGCCTCGAGGAACAGCCTCGAGGGAAAGCCACAGATCCCTTTATCCACGTGACAGGAAGCGTGACACTACTGCTGCAGCTCGGGAGGAAAGCACACGTTCATGCCCCCACTCGAGACGATGCCTGACTCCCCTGGGGAGACTCAGAATCACCCCAAGATCCATGGCAACACTGGAGAGGAATCCTCAGGTTCCGGCCCCGACTACACACAAGGACTGAGGCCCCGGCATGGACGGGAGAGGAATCCCGAGAGGTCGCCTAGCAACTCGCATGGGGACTGGCCTTTTCTGAGGCCACCAGAGCGGGTCCCTGAGGTCCCCGCCGTAACTCGAGAAAACCTGCCGCAACTCGAGGAAATCCCTGGAGGTTCTCCCCTCCAGGCGAGATGAGGCCCATTTCCGCTGAGGCGTCTCGAGGTGATCACACCTCACCTCTGAAACTTCGAAAGGGTCCTTCACACCCTTGGTGCAAATCAAGAAGTTCCCGACGTAGCCGTCTCCACTCGAGAGGAAACACGAGGGTCCCACCCACATCCAGAGGAGACCCGTTTCCGCCTCGTATCTCGAGATGAGGGATCCTATCCCTGCTTCGTCGGGAAAGAGTTCCCGGCGTTCCCGTCGCATCTCAAGAGGAGGCCTTCTCAACAGGAACGGCGAGAGGAACTCCAGGGTCGTGCCACCATTCCAAGAGTCCCCCAGATGTCTCAGTCCATACCAGAGGAACCTCATTTCCCTTCACCGGCTCGTCTTTCACGCCGAGGATCGACTCATACCAAGGTGGCACGTGGCACAGCCCTGTGGGAAAGCCTCGTGGGAAAGCCTCGACGGCCAGCCTCGAGGGAAAGCCACAGATCCCTTGATCCACGTGACAATAAGCGTGACACTACTGCTGCACCTCGGGAGGAAAGCGCACGTGCATGCCCCCACTCGAGACGAGGCCTGACTCCCCTGGGGAGATTCAGAAGCACCCCAAGATCCATGGCAACACTGGAGAGGAATCCTCAGGTTCCGGCCCCGACTCCCCACAAGGACTGAGGCCCCGGCATGGACGGGAGAGGAATCCCGAGAGGTCCCCTAGCAACTCGCATGGGGACTGGCCTTTCCTGAGGCCACCAGAGCGGGTCCCTGAGGTCCCCGTCGTAACTCGAGAAGACCTGCCGCAACTCGAGAAAATCCAGGAGGTTCTCCCCTCCAGGCGAGATGAGGCCCTTTTCCGCTGAGGCGCCTCGAGGCTGATCACACCTCACCTCTGGAACTTCGAAAGGGTCCTTCACACCCTTGGTTCAAATCAAGAAGTTCCCCGACATACCCGTCTCCACTGGAGAGGAAACACGAGGGTCCCGCCCACATCCAGAGGAGTCCCGTTTCCGACTAGTAGCTCGAGATGAGGGATCCTTTCCCTGCTTCGTCAGGAACGAGTTCCCGGCGTTCCTGTTGCATCTCAAGAGGAGGCCCTCTCAACAGTAACGGCGAGAGGAACTCCAGGGTCGTGCCACCAGTTCAAGAGTCCCCCAGATGTCTCAGTCCATTCCAGAGGAACCTCTTTTCCCTTCACCGGCTCGGCTTCAGGCCGAGGATAGACTCACACCAAGGTGGCACGTGACACAGCCCTGTGGGAAAGCCTCGTGGGAAAGCCTCAACGGCCAGCCTCGAGGGAAAGCCAAATATCCCTTGATCCACGAGACAGGAAGCGTGACACTACTGCTGCACCTCGGGAGGAAAGCGCACGTGCATGCCCCCACTCGAGACGAGGCCTGACTTCCCTGGGGAGACTCAGAAGCACCCCAAGATCCATGGCAACACTGGAGAGGAATCCTCAGGTTCCAGCCCCGACTCCACACAAGGTCTTAGGCCCCGGCATGGACGGGAGAGGAATCCCGAGATGGCTCCTAGAAACTCGCATGGGGACTGGCCTTTCCTGAGGCCACCAGAGCGGGTCCCTGTGGTCCCCGTCTTAACTCGAGAAGACCTGCCGCAACTCGAGAAAATCCAGGAGGTTCTCCCCTCCAGGCGAGATGAGGCCCATTTCCGCTGAGGCGTCACGAGGCCGATCACACCTAAGCTCTGGAACTTCAAAAGGGTCCTTCACACCCTTGGTGCAAATCAAGAAGTTCCCCGACATACCCGTCTCCACTCGAGAGGAATCACGAGGGTCCCGCCCACATCCAGAGGAGACCCGTTTCTGCCTCGTATCTCGAGATGAGGGATCCTATCCCTGCTTCGTCGGGAAAGAGTTCCCGGCCTTCCCGTCGCATCTCAAGAGGAGGCCCTCTCAACAGGAACGGCGAGAGGAACTCCAGGGTCGTGCCACCATCCAAGAGTTCCCCAGATGTCTCAGTCCATTCCAGAGGAACCTCTTTTCCCTTCACCGGCTCGTCGTTCACGCCGAGGATCGACTCACACCAAGGTGGCACGTAGCACAGCCCAGTGGGAAAGCCTCGTGGGAAAGCCTCGAGCGAAAGCCTCGAGGGAAACCCACAGATCCCTTGATCCACGTGACAGGAAGCGTGACACTACTGCTGAAGCACGGGAGGAAACCGCACGTGCATGTTCGCACTCGAGACGAGGCCTGACTCCCCTGGGGAGACTCAGAAGCACCCCAAGATCCATGGCAACACTGGAGAGGAATCCTCAGGTTCCGGCCCCGACTCCACACAAGGTCTTAGGCCACGGCATGGACGGGAGAGGAATCCCGACATTGCCCTTAGCAACTCGCATGGGGAATGGCGTTTCCTGAGGCCACCAGAGCGGGCCCTGAGGTCCCCGTCGTAACTCGAGAAGACCTGCCACAACTCGAGAAAATCCAGGAGGTTCTCCCCTCCAGGCGAGATGAGGCCCATTTCCGCTGAGGCGTCTCGAGGCCGATTACACCTCAGCTCTGGAAATTCAAAAGGGTCCTTCTCACCCTTGGTGCAAATCAAGAAGTTGCCCGACATACCCGTCTCCACTCGAGAGGAAACACGAGGGTCCCGCCCACATCCAGAGGAGCCCCGTTTCCGCCTCGTAGCTCGAGATGAGGGATCCTATCCCTGCTTCGTCGGGAAAGAGTTCCCGGCGTTCCCGTTGCATCTGAAGAGGAGGCCCTGTCAACAGGAACGGCGAGAGGAACTCCAGGGTCGTGCCACCATTCCAAGAGTCCCCCAGATGTCTCAGTCCATTCCAAAGGAACCTCTCTTCGCTTCACCGGCTCGTCTTTCAGGCCGAGGATCGACTCACACCAAGGTGGCACGTGGCACAGCCCTGTGGGAAAGCCTCGTGGGAAAGCCTCGAGCGAAAGCCTCGAGGGAAAGCCACAGATCCCTTGATCCACGTGACAGGAAGCGTGACACTACTGCTGCAGCTCGGGAGGAAAGCGCACGTGCATGTTCGCACTCGAGACGAGGCCTGACTCCCCTGGGGAGACTCAGAAGCACCCCAAGATCCATGGCAACACTGGAGAGGAATCCTCAGGTTCCGGCACCGACTCCACACAAGGACTGAGGTCCCGGCATGGACGGGAGAGGAATCCCGAGAGGTCCCCTAGCAACTCGCATGGGGACTGGCCTTTCCTGAGGCCACCAGAGCGGGCCCTGAGGTCCCCGTCGTAACTCGAGAAGACCTGCCACAACTCGAGAAAATCCAGGAGGTTCTCCCCTCCAGGCGAGATGAGGCCCATTTCCGCTGAGGCGTCTCGAGGCCGATTACACCTCAGCTCTGGAAATTCAAAAGGGTCCTTCACACCCTTGGTGCAAATCAAGAAGTTGCCCGACATACCCGTCTCCACTCGAGAGGAAACACGAGGGTCCCGCCCACATCCAGAGGAGCCCCGTTTCCGCCTCGTATCTCGAGATGAGGGATCCTATCCCTGCTTCGTCGGGAAAGAGTTCCCGGCGTTCCCGTTGCATCTGAAGAGGAGGCCCTGTCAACAGGAACGGCGAGAGGAACTCCAGGGTCGTGCCACCAGTTCAAGAGTCCCCCAGATGACTCAGTCCATTCCAGAGGAACCTCTCTTCGCTTCACCGGCTCGTCTTTCAGGCCGAGGATCGACTCACACCAAGGTGGCACGTGGCACAGCCCTGTGGGAAAGCCTCGTGGGAAAGCCTCGACGGCCAGCCTCGAGGGAAAGCCAAATATCCCTTGTTCCACGAGACAGGAAGCGTGACACTACTGCTGAGGCACGGGAGGAAACCGCACGTGCATGTTCGCACTCGAGTCGAGGCCTGACTCCCCTGGGGAGACTCAGAAGCACCCCAAGATCCATGGCAACACTGGAGAGGAATCCTCAGGTTCCGGCCCCGACTCCACACAAGGTCTTAGGCCCCGGCATGGACGGGAGAGGAATCCCGACATGGCCCTTAGCAACTCGCATGGGGACTGGCCTTTCCTGAGGCCACCAGAGCGGGTCCCTGAGGTCCCCGTCGTAACTCGAGAAGACCTGCCGCAACTCGAGAAAATCCAGGAGGTTCTCCCCTCCAGGCGAGTTGACGCCCATTTCCGCTGAGGCGTCTCGAGCCCGATCACACCTCAGCTCTGGAACTTCAAAAGGGTCCTTCACACCCTTGGTGCAAATCAAGAAGTTCCCCGACATACCCGTCTCCACTCGAGAGGAAACACGAGGGTCCCGCCCACATCCAGAGGAGACCCGTTTCCGCCTCGTATCTCGAGATGAGGGATCCTATCCCTGCTTCGTCGGGAAAGAGTTCCCGGCGTTCCCGTCGCATCTCAAGAGGAGGCCCTCTCAACAGGAATGGCGAGAGGAACTCCAGGGTCGTGCCACCATTCCAAGAGTCCCCCAGATGTCTCAGTCCATACCAGAGGAACCTCATTTCCCTTCACCGGCTCGTCTTTCACGCCTAGGATCGACTCACAAAAAGGTGGCACGTGGCACAGCCCTGTGGGGAAGCCTCGTGGGAAAGCCTCGAGGGACAGCCTCGAGGGAAAGCCACAGATCCCTTGATCCACGTGACAGGAAGCGTGACACTACTGCTGCAGCTCGGGAGGAAAGCGCACGTGCATGCCCCCACTCGAGACGAGGCCTGACTCCCCTGGGGAGACTCAGAAGCAACCCAAGATCCATGGCAACACTGGAGAGGAATCCTCAGGTTCCGGCCCCGACTCCCCACAAGGACTGAGGTCCCGGCATGGACGGGAGAGGAATCCCGAGAGGTCCCCTAGCAATTCGCATAGGGACTGGCCTTTCCTGAGGCCACCAGAGCGGGTCCCTGAGGCCCCCGTCGTAACTCGAGAAGACCTGCCGCAACTCGAGAAAATCCAGGAGGTTCTGCCCTCCAGGCGAGATGAGGCCCTTTTCCGCTGAGGCGTCTCGAGGCTGATCACACCTCACCTCTGGAACTTCGAAAGGGTACTTCAAACCCTTGGTGCAAATCAAGAAGTTCCCCGACATACCCGTCTCCACTCGTGAGGAACACGAGGGACCCGCCCACATCCAGAGGAGCCCCGTTTCCGCCTCGTAGCTCGAGATGAGGGATCCTTTCCCTGCTTCGTCGGGAAAGATTTCCCGGCGTTCCCGTCGCATCTCAAGAGGAGGCCCTGTCAACAGGAACGGCGAGAGGAACTCCAGGGTCGTGCCACCATTCCAAGAGTCCCCCAGATGTCTCAGTCCATTACAGAGGAACCTCTTTTCCCTTCACCGGCTCGTCTTTCAGGCCGAGGATCGACTCACAGCAAGGTGGCACGTGGCACAGCCCTGTGGGAAAGCCTCGTGGGAAAGCCTCGATGGCCAGCCTCGAGGGAAAGCCAAATATCCCTTGATTCACGTGACAGGAAGCGTGACACTACTGCTGAGGCACGGGAGGAAACCGCACGTGCATGTTCGCACTCGAGACGAGGCCTGACTCCCCTGGGGAGACTCAGAAGCACCCCAAGATCCATGGCAACACTGGAGAGGAATCCTCAGGTTCCGGCCCCAACTCCACACAAGGTCTTAGGCCCCGGCATGGACGGGAGAGGAATCCCGACATGGCCCTTAGCAACTCGCATGGGGACTGGCCTTTCCTGAGGCCACCAGAGTGGGTCCCTGAGGTCCCCGTCGTAACTCGAGAAGACCTGCCGCAACTCGAAAAAATCCAGGAGGTTCTCCCCTCCAGGCGAGATGAGGCCCATTTCCGCTGAGGCGTCTCGAGCCCGATCACACCTCAGCTCTGGAACTTCAAAACGGTCCTTCACACCCTTGGTGCAAATCAAGAAGTTCCCCGACATACCCGTCTCCACTCAAGAGGAAACACGAGGGTCCCGCCCACATCCAGAGGAGACCCGTTTCCGCCTCGTATCTCGAGATGAGGGATCCTATCCCTGCTTCGTCGGGAAAGAGTTCCCGGCCTTCCCGTCGCATCTCAAGAGGAGGCCCTCTCAACAGGAATGGCGAGAGGAACTCCAGGGTCGTGCCACCATTCCAAGAGTCCCCCAGATGTCTCAGTCCATACCAGAGGAACCTCATTTCCCTTCACCGGCTCGTCTTTCACGCCTAGGATCGACTCACAACAAGGTGGCACGTGGCACAGCCCTATGGGGAAGCCTCGTGGGAAAGCCTCGAGGGACAGCCTCGAGGGAAAGCCACAGATCCCTTGATCCACGTGACAGGAAGCGTGACACTACTGCTGCAGCTCGGGAGGAAAGCGCACGTGCATGCCCCCACTCGAGACGAGGCCTGACTCCCCTGGGGAGACTCAGAAGCAACCCAAGATCCATGGCAACACTGGAGAGGAATCCTCAGGTTCCGGCCCCGACTCCCCACAAGGACTGAGGTCCCGGCATGGACGGGAGAGGAATCCCGAGAGGTCCCCTAGCAACTCGCATGGGGACTGGCCTTTCCTGAGGCCACCAGAGCGGGTCCCTGAGGTCCCCGTCGTAACTCGAGAAGACCTGCCGCAACTCGAGAAAATCCAGGAGGTTCTGCCCTCCAGGCGAGATGAGGCCCTTTTCCGCTGAGGCGTCTCGAGGCTGATCACACCTCACCTCTGGAACTTCGAAAGGGTACTTCAAACCCTTGGTGCAAATCAAGAAGTTCCCCGACATACCCGTCTCCACTCGTGAGGAACACGAGGGACCCGCCCACATCCAGAGGAGCCCCGTTTCCGCCTCGTAGCTCGAGATGAGGGATCCTTTCCCTGCTTCGTCGGGAAAGATTTCCCGGCGTTCCCGTCGCATCTCAAGAGGAGGCCCTGTCAACAGGAACGGCGAGAGGAACTCCAGGGTCGTGCCACCATTCCAAGAGTCCCCCAGATGTCTCAGTCCATTACAGAGGAACCTCTTTTCCCTTCACCGGCTCGTCTTTCAGGCCGAGGATCGACTCACACCAAGGTGGCACGTGGCACAGCCCAGTGGGAAAGCCTCGTGGGAAAGCCTCGACGGCCAGCCTCGAGGGAAAGCCAAATATCCCTTGATCCACGTGACAGGAAGCGTGACACTACTGCTGAAGCATGGGAGGAAACCGCACGTGCATGTTCGCACTCGAGACGAGGCCTGACTCCCCTGGGGAGACTCAGAAGCACCCCAAGATCCATGGCAACACTGGAGAGGAATCCTCAGGTTCCGGCCCCAACTCCACACAAGGTCTTAGGCCCCGGCATGGACGGGAGAGGAATCCCGACATGGCCCTTAGCAACTCGCATGGGGACTGGCCTTTCCTGAGGCCACCAGAGTGGGTCCCTGAGGTCCCCGTCGTAACTCGAGAAGACCTGCCGCAACTCGAGAAAATCCAGGAGGTTCTCCCCTCCAGGCGAGATGAGGCCCATTTCCGCTGAGGCGTCTCGAGCCCGATCACACCTCAGCTCTGGAACTTCAAAACGGTCCTTCACACCCTTGGTGCAAATCAAGAAGTTCCCCGACATACCCGTCTCCACTCAAGAGGAAACACGAGGGTCCCGCCCACATCCAGAGGAGACCCGTTTCCGCCTCGTATCTCGAGATGAGGGATCCTATCCCTGCTTCGTCGGGAAAGAGTTCCCGGCCTTCCCGTCGCATCTCAAGAGGAGGCCCTCTCAACAGGAATGGCGAGAGGAACTCCAGGGTCGTGCCACCATTCCAAGAGTCCCCCAGATGTCTCAGTCCATACCAGAGGAACCTCATTTCCCTTCACCGGCTCGTCTTTCACGCCTAGGATCGACTCACAACAAGGTGGCACGTGGCACAGCCCTATGGGGAAGCCTCGTGGGAAAGCCTCGAGGGACAGCCTCGAGGGAAAGCCACAGATCCCTTGATCCACGTGACAGGAAGCGTGACACTACTGCTGCAGCTCGGGAGGAAAGCGCACGTGCATGCCCCCACTCGAGACGAGGCCTGACTCCCCTGGGGAGACTCAGAAGCACCCCAAGATCCATGGCAACACTGGAGAGGAATCCTCAGGTTCCGGCCCCGACTCCCCACAAGGACTGAGGTCCCGGCATGGACGGGAGAGGAATCCCGAGAGGTCCCCTAGCAACTCGCATGGGGACTGGCCTTTCCTGAGGCCACCAGAGCGGGTCCCTGAGGTCCCCGTCGTAACTCGAGAAGACCTGCCGCAACTCGAGAAAATCCAGGAGGTTCTGCCCTCCAGGCGAGATGAGGCCCTTTTCCGCTGAGGCGTCTCGAGGCTGATCACACCTCACCTCTGGAACTTCGAAAGGGTACTTCAAACCCTTGGTGCAAATCAAGAAGTTCCCCGACATACCCGTCTCCACTCGTGAGGAACACGAGGGACCCGCCCACATCCAGAGGAGCCCCGTTTCCGCCTCGTAGCTCGAGATGAGGGATCCTTTCCCTGCTTCGTCGGGAAAGATTTCCCGGCGTTCCCGTCGCATCTCAAGAGGAGGCCCTGTCAACAGGAACGGCGAGAGGAACTCCAGGGTCGTGCCACCATTCCAAGAGTCCCCCAGATGTCTCAGTCCATTACAGAGGAACCTCTTTTCCCTTCACCGGCTCGTCTTTCAGGCCGAGGATCGACTCACACCAAGGTGGCACGTGGCACAGCCCAGTGGGAAAGCCTCGTGGGAAAGCCTCGACGGCCAGCCTCGAGGGAAAGCCAAATATCCCTTGATCCACGTGACAGGAAGCGTGACACTACTGCTGAAGCATGGGAGGAAACCGCACGTGCATGTTCGCACTCGAGACGAGGCCTGACTCCCCTGGGGAGACTCAGAAGCACCCCAAGATCCATGGCAACACTGGAGAGGAATCCTCAGGTTCCGGCCCCGACTCCACACAAGGTCTTAGGCCCCGGCATGGACGGGAGAGGAATCCCGACATGGCCCTTAGCAACTCGCATGGGGACTGGCCTTTCCTGAGGCCACCAGAGCGGGTCCCTGAGGTCCCCGTCATAATTCAAGAAGACCTGCCGCAACTCGAGAAAATCCAGGAGGTTTTCCCCTCCAGGCGAGATGAGGCCCATTTCCCCTGAGGCGTCTCGAGGCCGATCACACCTCAGCTCTGGAAATTCAAAAGGGTCCTTCACACCCTTGGTGCAAATCAAGAAGTTGCCCGACATACCCGTCTCCACTCGAGAGGAAACACCAGGGTCCCGCCCACATCCAGAGGAGCCCCGTTTCCACCTCGTATCTCGAGATGAGGGATCCTATCCCTGCTTCGTCGGGAAAGAGTTCCCGGCCTTCCCGTCGCATCTCAAGAGGAGGCCCTCTCAACAGGAATGGCGAGAGGAACTCCAGGGTCGTGCCACCATTCCAAGAGTCCCCCAGATGTCTCAGTCCATTACAGAGGAACCTCTTTTCCCTTCACCGGCTCGTCTTTCAGGCCGAGGATCGACTCACACCAAGGTGGCACGTGACACAGCCCTGTGGGAAGCCTCGTGGGAAAGCCTCGACGGCCAGCCTCGAGGGAAAGCCAAGTATCCCTTGATCCACGTGACAGGAAGCGTGACACTACTGCTGAGGCACGGGAGGAAACCGCACGTGCATGTTCGCACTCGAGACGAGGCCTGACTCCCCTGGGGAGACTCAGAAGCACCCCAAGATCCATGGCAACACTGGAGAGGAATCCTCAGGTTCCGGCCCCGACTCCACACAAGGTCTTAGGCCCCGGCATGGACGGGAGAGGAATCCCGACATGGCCCTTAGCAACTCGCATGGGGACTGGCCTTTCCTGAGGCCACCAGAGCGGGTCCCTGAGGTCCCCGTCGTAACTCGAGAAGACCTGCCGCAACTCGAGAAAATCCAGGAGGTTCTCCCCTCCAGGCGAGATGAGGCCCATTTCCGCTGAGGCGTCTCGAGCCCGATCACACCTCAGCTCTGGAACTTCAAAAGGGTCCTTCACACCCTTGGTGCAAATCAAGAAGTTCCCCGACATACCCGTCTCCACTCGAGAGGAAACACGAGGGTCCCGCCCACATCCAGAGGAGACCCGTTTCCGCCTCGTATCTCGAGATGAGGGATCCTATCCCTGCTTCGTCGGGAAAGAGTTCCCGGCGTTCCCGTCGCATCTCAAGAGGAGGCCCTCTCAACAGGAATGGCGAGAGGAACTCCAGGGTCGTGCCACCATTTCAAGAGTCCCCCAGATGTCTCAGTCCATACCAGAGGAACCTCATTTCCCTTCACCGGCTCGTCTTTCACGCCTAGGATCGACTCACAACAAGGTGGCACGTGGCACAGCCCTGTGGGGAAGCCTCGTGGGAAAGCCTCGAGGGACAGCCTCGAGGGAAAGCCACAGATCCCTTGATCCACGTGACAGGAAGCGTGACACTACTGCTGCAGCTCGGGAGGAAAGCGCACGTGCATGCCCCCACTCGAGACGAGGCCTGACTCCCCTGGGGAGACTCAGAAGCACCCCAAGATCCATGGCAACACTGGAGAGGAATCCTCAGGTTCCAGCCCCGACTCCACACAAGGTCTTAGGCCCCGGCATGGACGGGAGAGGAATCCCGAGATGGCTCCTAGAAACTCGCATGGGGACTGGCCTTTCCTGAGGCCACCAGAGCGGGTCCCTGTGGTCCCCGTCTGAACTCGAGAAGACCTGCCGCAACTCGAGAAAATCCAGGAGGTTCTCCCCTCCAGGCGAGATGAGGCCCTTTTCCGGTGAGGCGTCTCGAGGCTGATCACACCTCACCTCTGGAACTTCGAAAGGGTCCTTCACACCCTTGGTGCAAATCAAGAAGTTCCCCGACATACCCGTCTCCACTCGAGAGGAAACACGAGGGACCCGCCCACATGCAGAGGAGCCCCGTTTCCGCCTCGTAGCTCGAGATGAGGGATCCTTTCCCTGCTTCGTCGGGAAAGATTTCCCGGCGTTCCCGTCGCATCTCAAGAGGAGGCCCTGTCAACAGGAACGGCGAGAGGAACTCCAGGGTCGTGCCACCATCCACGAGTCCCCCAGATGTCTCAGTCCATTCCAGAGGAATCTCTTTTCCCTTCACCGGCTCGTCGTTCACACCGAGGATCGACTCACACCAAGGTGGCACGTGGCACAGCCCTGTGGGAAAGCCTCGTGAGAAAGCCTCGAGCGAAAGCCTCGAGGGAAAGCCACAGATCCTTTGATCCACGTGACAGGAAGCGGGACACTACTGCTGAAGCATGGGAGGAAACCCCACGTGCATGTTCGCACTCGAGACGAGGCCTGACTTCCCTGGGGAGACTCAGAAGCACCCCAAGATCCATGGCAACACTGGAGAGGAATCCTCAGGTTCCGGCCCCGACTCCACACAAGGTCTTAGGCCCCGGCATGGACGGGAGAGGTATCCCGACATGGCCCTTAGCAACTCGCATGGGGACTGGCCTTTCCTGAGGCCACCAGAGCGGGTCCCTGAGGTCCCCGTCGTAACTCATGAAGACCTGCCGCAACTCGAGAAAATCCAGGAGGTTCTCCCCTCCAGGCGAGATGAGGCCCATTTCCGCTGAGGCGTCTCGAGGCCGATTACACCTCAGCTCTGGAAATTCAAAAGGGTCCTTCACACCCTTGGTGCAAATCAATAAGTTGCCCGACATACCCGTCTCCACTCGAGAGGAAACACGAGGGTCCCGCCCACATCCAGAGGAGCCCCGTTTCCGCCTCGTATCTCGAGATGAGGGATCCTATCCCTGCTTCGTCGGGAAAGAGTTCCCGGCGTTCCCCTCGCAACTCAAGAGGAGGCCCTGTCAACAGGAACGGCGAGAGGAACTCCAGGGTCGTGCCACCATTCCAAGAGTCCCCCAGATGTCTCAGTCCATTACAGAGGAACCTCTTTTCCCTTCACCGACTCGTCGTTCACGACGAGGATCGACTCACACCAAGGTGGCACGTGGCAAAGCCCTGTGGGAAAGCCTCGTGGGAAAGCCTCGAGGGAAAGCCACAGATCCCTTGATCCACGTGACAGGAAGCGTGACACTGCTGCTGCAGCACGGGAGGAAACCGCACGTGAATGTCCGCACTGGAGACGAGGCCTGACTCCCCTGGAGAGACTCAGAAGCACCCCAAGATCCATGGCAACACTGGAGAGGAATCCTCAGGTTCCGGCCCCGACTCCACACAAGGTCTTAGGCCCCGGCATGGACGGGAGAGGAATCCAGAGATGGCCCTTAGCAACTCGCATGGAGACTGGCCTTTCCTGAGGCCACCAGAGCGGGTCCCTGGGGTTCCCGTCGTAACTCGAGAAGACCTGCCGCAACTCGAGAAAATCCAGGAGGTTCTCCCCTCCAGGCGAGATGAGGCCCATTTCCGCTGAGGCGTCTCGAGGTGATCACACGTCACCTCTGAAACTTCGAAAGGGTCCTTCACACCCTTGGTGCAAATCAAGAAGTTCCCCGACATACCCGTCTCCACTCGAGAGGAAACACCAGGGTCCCGCCCACATCCAGAGGAGACCCGTTTCTGCCTCATATCTCGAGATGAGGGATCCTATCCCTGCTTCGTCGGGAAAGAGTTCCCGGCCTTCCCGTCGAATCTCAAGAGGAGGCCCTCTCAACCGGAATGGCGAGAGGAACTCCAGGGTCGTGCCACCATTCCAAGAGTCCCCCAGATGTCTCAGTCCATACCAGAGGAACCTCATTTCCCTTCACCGGCTCGTCTTTCACGCCTAGGATCGACTCACAACAAGGTGGCACGTGGCACAGCCCTATGGGGAAGCCTCGTGGGAAAGCCTCGAGGGACAGCCTCGAGGGAAAGCCACAGATCCCTTGATCCACGTGACAGGAAGCGTGACACTACTGCTGCAGCTCGGGAGGAAAGCGCACGTGCATGCCCCCACTCGAGACGAGGCCTGACTCCCCTGGGGAGACTCAGAAGCAACCCAAGATCCATGGCAACACTGGAGAGGAATCCTCAGGTTCCGGCCCCGACTCCCCACAAGGACTGAGGTCCCGGCATGGACGGGAGAGGAATCCCGAGAGGTCCCCTAGCAACTCGCATGGGGACTGGCCTTTCCTGAGGCCACCAGAGCGGGTCCCTGAGGTCCCCGTCGTAACTCGAGAAGACCTGCCGCAACTCGAGAAAATCCAGGAGGTTCTGCCCTCCAGGCGAGATGAGGCCCTTTTCCGCTGAGGCGTCTCGAGGCTGATCACACCTCACCTCTGGAACTTCGAAAGGGTACTTCAAACCCTTGGTGCAAATCAAGAAGTTCCCCGACATACCCGTCTCCACTCGTGAGGAACACGAGGGACCCGCCCACATCCAGAGGAGCCCCGTTTCCGCCTCGTAGCTCGAGATGAGGGATCCTTTCCCTGCTTCGTCGGGAAAGATTTCCCGGCGTTCCCGTCGCATCTCAAGAGGAGGCCCTGTCAACAGGAACGGCGAGAGGAACTCCAGGGTCGTGCCACCATTCCAAGAGTCCCCCAGATGTCTCAGTCCATTACAGAGGAACCTCTTTTCCCTTCACCGGCTCGTCTTTCAGGCCGAGGATCGACTCACACCAAGGTGGCACGTGGCACAGCCCAGTGGGAAAGCCTCGTGGGAAAGCCTCGACGGCCAGCCTCGAGGGAAAGCCAAATATCCCTTGATCCACGTGACAGGAAGCGTGACACTACTGCTGAAGCATGGGAGGAAACCGCACGTGCATGTTCGCACTCGAGACGAGGCCTGACTCCCCTGGGGAGACTCAGAGGCACCCCAAGATCCATGGCAACACTGGAGAGGAATCCTCAGGTTCCGGCCCCAACTCCACACAAGGTCTTAGGCCCCGGCATGGACGGGAGAGGAATCCCGACATGGCCCTTAGCAACTCGCATGGGGACTGGCCTTTCCTGAGGCCACCAGAGTGGGTCCCTGAGGTCCCCGTCGTAACTCGAGAAGACCTGCCGCAACTCGAGAAAATCCAGGAGGTTCTCCCCTCCAGGCGAGATGAGGCCCATTTCCGCTGAGGCGTCTCGAGCCCGATCACACCTCAGCTCTGGAACTTCAAAACGGTCCTTCACACCCTTGGTGCAAATCAAGAAGTTCCCCGACATACCCGTCTCCACTCAAGAGGAAACACGAGGGTCCCGCCCACATCCAGAGGAGACCCGTTTCCGCCTCGTATCTCGAGATGAGGGATCCTATCCCTGCTTCGTCGGGAAAGAGTTCCCGGCCTTCCCGTCGCATCTCAAGAGGAGGCCCTCTCAACAGGAATGGCGAGAGGAACTCCAGGGTCGTGCCACCATTCCAAGAGTCCCCCAGATGTCTCAGTCCATACCAGAGGAACCTCATTTCCCTTCACCGGCTCGTCTTTCACGCCTAGGATCGACTCACAACAAGGTGGCACGTGGCACAGCCCTATGGGGAAGCCTCGTGGGAAAGCCTCGAGGGACAGCCTCGAGGGAAAGCCACAGATCCCTTGATCCACGTGACAGGAAGCGTGACACTACTGCTGCAGCTCGGGAGGAAAGCGCACGTGCATGCCCCCACTCGAGACGAGGCCTGACTCCCCTGGGGAGACTCAGAAGCACCCCAAGATCCATGGCAACACTGGAGAGGAATCCTCAGGTTCCGGCCCCGACTCCCCACAAGGACTGAGGTCCCGGCATGGACGGGAGAGGAATCCCGAGAGGTCCCCTAGCAACTCGCATGGGGACTGGCCTTTCCTGAGGCCACCAGAGCGGGTCCCTGAGGTCCCCGTCGTAACTCGAGAAGACCTGCCGCAACTCGAGAAAATCCAGGAGGTTCTGCCCTCCAGGCGAGATGAGGCCCTTTTCCGCTGAGGCGTCTCGAGGCTGATCACACCTCACCTCTGGAACTTCGAAAGGGTACTTCAAACCCTTGGTGCAAATCAAGAAGTTCCCCGACATACCCGTCTCCACTCGTGAGGAACACGAGGGACCCGCCCACATCCAGAGGAGCCCCGTTTCCGCCTCGTAGCTCGAGATGAGGGATCCTTTCCCTGCTTCGTCGGGAAAGATTTCCCGGCGTTCCCGTCGCATCTCAAGAGGAGGCCCTGTCAACAGGAACGGCGAGAGGAACTCCAGGGTCGTGCCACCATTCCAAGAGTCCCCCAGATGTCTCAGTCCATTACAGAGGAACCTCTTTTCCCTTCACCGGCTCGTCTTTCAGGCCGAGGATCGACTCACACCAAGGTGGCACGTGGCACAGCCCAGTGGGAAAGCCTCGTGGGAAAGCCTCGACGGCCAGCCTCGAGGGAAAGCCAAATATCCCTTGATCCACGTGACAGGAAGCGTGACACTACTGCTGAAGCATGGGAGGAAACCGCACGTGCATGTTCGCACTCGAGACGAGGCCTGACTCCCCTGGGGAGACTCAGAAGCACCCCAAGATCCATGGCAACACTGGAGAGGAATCCTCAGGTTCCGGCCCCGACTCCACACAAGGTCTTAGGCCCCGGCATGGACGGGAGAGGAATCCCGACATGGCCCTTAGCAACTCGCATGGGGACTGGCCTTTCCTGAGGCCACCAGAGCGGGTCCCTGAGGTCCCCGTCATAATTCAAGAAGACCTGCCGCAACTCGAGAAAATCCAGGAGGTTTTCCCCTCCAGGCGAGATGAGGCCCATTTCCCCTGAGGCGTCTCGAGGCCGATCACACCTCAGCTCTGGAAATTCAAAAGGGTCCTTCACACCCTTGGTGCAAATCAAGAAGTTGCCCGACATACCCGTCTCCACTCGAGAGGAAACACCAGGGTCCCGCCCACATCCAGAGGAGCCCCGTTTCCACCTCGTATCTCGAGATGAGGGATCCTATCCCTGCTTCGTCGGGAAAGAGTTCCCGGCCTTCCCGTCGCATCTCAAGAGGAGGCCCTCTCAACAGGAATGGCGAGAGGAACTCCAGGGTCGTGCCACCATTCCAAGAGTCCCCCAGATGTCTCAGTCCATTACAGAGGAACCTCTTTTCCCTTCACCGGCTCGTCTTTCAGGCCGAGGATCGACTCACACCAAGGTGGCACGTGACACAGCCCTGTGGGAAGCCTCGTGGGAAAGCCTCGAGGGACAGCCTCGAGGGAAAGCCACAGATCCCTTGATCCACGTGACAGGAAGCGTGACACTACTGCTGCAGCTCGGGAGGAAAGCGCACGTGCATGCCCCCACTCGAGACGAGGCCTGACTCCCCTGGGGAGACTCAGAAGCACCCCAAGATCCATGGCAACACTGGAGAGGAATCCTCAGGTTCCAGCCCCGACTCCACACAAGGTCTTAGGCCCCGGCATGGACGGGAGAGGAATCCCGAGATGGCTCCTAGAAACTCGCATGGGGACTGGCCTTTCCTGAGGCCACCAGAGCGGGTCCCTGTGGTCCCCGTCTGAACTCGAGAAGACCTGCCGCAACTCGAGAAAATCCAGGAGGTTCTCCCCTCCAGGCGAGATGAGGCCCTTTTCCGGTGAGGCGTCTCGAGGCTGATCACACCTCACCTCTGGAACTTCGAAAGGGTCCTTCACACCCTTGGTGCAAATCAAGAAGTTCCCCGACATACCCGTCTCCACTCGAGAGGAAACACGAGGGACCCGCCCACATGCAGAGGAGCCCCGTTTCCGCCTCGTAGCTCGAGATGAGGGATCCTTTCCCTGCTTCGTCGGGAAAGATTTCCCGGCGTTCCCGTCGCATCTCAAGAGGAGGCCCTGTCAACAGGAACGGCGAGAGGAACTCCAGGGTCGTGCCACCATCCACGAGTCCCCCAGATGTCTCAGTCCATTCCAGAGGAATCTCTTTTCCCTTCACCGGCTCGTCGTTCACACCGAGGATCGACTCACACCAAGGTGGCACGTGGCACAGCCCTGTGGGAAAGCCTCGTGAGAAAGCCTCGAGCGAAAGCCTCGAGGGAAAGCCACAGATCCTTTGATCCACGTGACAGGAAGCGGGACACTACTGCTGAAGCATGGGAGGAAACCCCACGTGCATGTTCGCACTCGAGACGAGGCCTGACTTCCCTGGGGAGACTCAGAAGCACCCCAAGATCCATGGCAACACTGGAGAGGAATCCTCAGGTTCCGGCCCCGACTCCACACAAGGTCTTAGGCCCCGGCATGGACGGGAGAGGTATCCCGACATGGCCCTTAGCAACTCGCATGGGGACTGGCCTTTCCTGAGGCCACCAGAGCGGGTCCCTGAGGTCCCCGTCGTAACTCATGAAGACCTGCCGCAACTCGAGAAAATCCAGGAGGTTCTCCCCTCCAGGCGAGATGAGGCCCATTTCCGCTGAGGCGTCTCGAGGCCGATTACACCTCAGCTCTGGAAATTCAAAAGGGTCCTTCACACCCTTGGTGCAAATCAATAAGTTGCCCGACATACCCGTCTCCACTCGAGAGGAAACACGAGGGTCCCGCCCACATCCAGAGGAGCCCCGTTTCCGCCTCGTATCTCGAGATGAGGGATCCTATCCCTGCTTCGTCGGGAAAGAGTTCCCGGCGTTCCCCTCGCAACTCAAGAGGAGGCCCTGTCAACAGGAACGGCGAGAGGAACTCCAGGGTCGTGCCACCATTCCAAGAGTCCCCCAGATGTCTCAGTCCATTACAGAGGAACCTCTTTTCCCTTCACCGACTCGTCGTTCACGACGAGGATCGACTCACACCAAGGTGGCACGTGGCAAAGCCCTGTGGGAAAGCCTCGTGGGAAAGCCTCGAGGGAAAGCCACAGATCCCTTGATCCACGTGACAGGAAGCGTGACACTGCTGCTGCAGCACGGGAGGAAACCGCACGTGAATGTCCGCACTGGAGACGAGGCCTGACTCCCCTGGAGAGACTCAGAAGCACCCCAAGATCCATGGCAACACTGGAGAGGAATCCTCAGGTTCCGGCCCCGACTCCACACAAGGTCTTAGGCCCCGGCATGGACGGGAGAGGAATCCAGAGATGGCCCTTAGCAACTCGCATGGAGACTGGCCTTTCCTGAGGCCACCAGAGCGGGTCCCTGGGGTTCCCGTCGTAACTCGAGAAGACCTGCCGCAACTCGAGAAAATCCAGGAGGTTCTCCCCTCCAGGCGAGATGAGGCCCATTTCCGCTGAGGCGTCTCGAGGTGATCACACGTCACCTCTGAAACTTCGAAAGGGTCCTTCACACCCTTGGTGCAAATCAAGAAGTTCCCCGACATACCCGTCTCCACTCGAGAGGAAACACCAGGGTCCCGCCCACATCCAGAGGAGACCCGTTTCTGCCTCATATCTCGAGATGAGGGATCCTATCCCTGCTTCGTCGGGAAAGAGTTCCCGGCCTTCCCGTCGAATCTCAAGAGGAGGCCCTCTCAACCGGAATGGCGAGAGGAACTCCAGGGTCGTGCCACCATTCCAAGAGTCCCCCAGATGTCTCAGTCCATACCAGAGGAACCTCATTTCCCTTCACCGGCTCGTCTTTCACGCCTAGGATCGACTCACAACAAGGTGGCACGTGGCACAGCCCTGTGGGGAAGCCTCGTGGGAAAGCCTCGAGGGACAGCCTCGAGGGAAAGCCACAGATCCCTTGATCCACGTGACAGGAAGCGTGACACTACTGCTGCAGCTCGGGAGGAAATCGCACGTGCATGCCCCCACTCGAGACGAGGCCTGACTCCCCTGGGGAGACTCAGAAGCAACCCAAGATCCATGGCAACACTGGAGAGGAATCCTCAGGTTCCGGCCCCGACTCCCCACAAGGACTGAGGTCCCGGCATGGACGGGAGAGGAATCCCGAGAGGTCCCCTAGCAACTCGCATGGGGACTGGCCTTTCCTGAGGCCACCAGAGCGGGTCCCTGAGGTCCCCGTCGTAACTCGAGAAGACCTGCCGCAACTCGAGAAAATCCAGGAGGTTCTGCCCTCCAGGCGAGATGAGGCCCTTTTCCGCTGAGGCGTCTCGAGGCTGATCACACCTCACCTCTGGAACTTCGAAAGGGTCCTTCACACCCTTGGTGCAAATCAAGAAGTTCCCCGACATACCCGTCTCCACTCGAGAGGAAACACGAGGGACCCGCCCACATCCAGAGGAGCCCCGTTTCCGCCTTGTAGCTCGAGATGAGGGATCCTTTCCCTGCTTCGTCGGGAAAGATTTCCCGGCGTTCCCGTCGCATCTCAAGAGGAGGCCCTGTCAACAGGAACGGCGAGAGGAACTCCAGGGTCGTGCCACCATCCAAGAGTCCCCCAGATGTCTCAGTCCATTCCAGAGGAATCTCTTTTCCCTTCACCGGCTCGTAGTTCACGCCGAGGATCGACTCACACCAAGGTGGCACGTGGCACAGCCTTGTGGGAAAGCCTCGTGGGAAAGCCTCGAGCGAAAGCCTCGAGGGAAAGCCACAGATCCCTTGATCCACGTGACAGGAAGCGTGACACTACTGCTGAAGCATGGGAGGAAACCGCACGTGCATGTTCGCACTCGAGACGAGGCCTGACTTCCCTGGGGAGACTCAGAAGCACCCCAAGATCCATGGCAACACTGGAGAGGAATCCTCAGGTTCCGGCCCCGACTCCACACAAGGTCTTAGGCCCCGGCATGGACGGGAGAGGTATCCCGACATGGTCCTTAGCAACTCGCATGGGGACTGGCCTTTCCTGAGGCCACCAGAGCGGGTCCCTGAGGTCCCCGTCGTACCTCGAGAAGACCTGCCGCAACTCGAGAAAATCCAGGAGGTTCTCCCCTCCAGGCGAGATGAGGCCCATTTCCGCTGAGGCGTCTCGAGGTGATCACACGTCACCTCTGAAACTTCGAAAGGGTCCTTCACACCCTTGGTGCAAATCAAGAAGTTCCCCGACATACCCGTCTCCACTCGAGAGGAAACACGAGGGTCCCGCCCACATCCAGAGGAGCCCCGTTTCCGACTAGTAGCTCGAGATGAGGGATCCTTTCCCTGCTTCTTCGGGAACGAGTTCCCGGCGTTCCCTTTGCATCTGAAGAGGAGGCCCTCTCAACAGGAACGGCGAGAGGAACTCCAGGGTCGTGCCACCATTCCAAGAGTCCCCCAGATGTCTCAGTCCATACCAGAGGAACCTCATTTCCCTTCACCGGCTCGTCTTTAATGCCTAGGATCGACTCACAACAAGGTGGCACGTGGCACAGCCCTGTGGGGAAGCCTCGTGGGAAAGCCTCGAGGGACAGCCTCGAGGGAAAGCCACAGATCCCTTGATCCACGTGACAGGAAGCGTGACACTACTGCTGCAGCTCGGGAGGAAAGCGCACGTGCATGCCCCCACTCGAGACGAGGCCTGAATCCCCTGGGGAGACTCAGAAGCAACCCAAGATCCATGGCAACACTGGAGAGGAATCCTCAGGTTCCGGCCCCGACTCCCCACAAGGACTGAGGTCCCGGCATGGACGGGAGAGGAATCCCGAGAGGTCCCCTAGCAACTCGCATGGGGACTGGCCTTTCCTGGGGCCACCAGAGCGGGTCCCTGAGGTCCCCGTCGTAACTGGAGAAGACCTGCCGCAACTCGAGAAAATCCAGGAGGTTCTGCCCTCCAGGCGAGATGAGGCCCTTTTCCGCTGAGGCGTCTCGAGGCTGATCACACCTCACCTCTGGAACTTCGAAAGGGTACTTCAAACCCTTGGTGCAAATCAAGAAGTTCCCCGACATACCCGTCTCCACTCGTGAGGAACACGAGGGACCCGCCCACATCCAGAGGAGCCCCGTTTCCGCCTCGTAGCTCGAGATGAGGGATCATTTCCCTGCTTCGTCGGGAAAGATTTCCCGGCGTTCCCGTCGCATCTCAAGAGGAGGCCCTGTCAACAGGAACGGCGAGAGGAACTCCAGGGTCGTGCCACCATTCCAAGAGTCCCCCAGATGTCTCAGTCCATTACAGAGGAACCTCTTTTCCCTTCACCGGCTCGTCTTTCACGCCGAGGATCGACTCACACCAAGGTGGCACGTGGCACAGCCCTGTGGGAAAGCCTCGTGGGAAAGCCTCGACCGCCAGCCTCGAGGGAAAGCCAAATATCCCTTGATCCACGTGACAGGAAGCGTGACACTACTGCTGCAGCTCGGGAGGAAAGCGCACGTGCATGCCCCCACTCGAGACGAGGCCTGACTCCCCTGGGGAGACTCAGAAGCACCCCAAGATCCATGGCAACACTGGAGAGGAATCCTCAGGTTCCAGCCCAGACTCCACACAAGGTCTTAGGCCCCGGCATGGACGGGAGAGTAATCCCGAGATGGCTCCTAGAAACTCGCATGGGGACTGGCCTTTCCTGAGGCCACCAGAGCGGGTACCTGTGGTCCCCGTCTTAACTCGAGAAGACCTGCCGCAACTCGAGAAAATCCAGGAGGTTCTCCCCTCCAGGCGAGATGAGGCCCATTTCCGCTGAGGCGTCTCGAGGCCGATCACACCTAAGCTCTGGAACTTCAAAAGGGTCCTTCACACCCTTGGTGCAAATCAAGAAGTTCCCCGACATACCCGTCTCCACTCGAGAGGAAACACCAGGGTCCCGCCCACATCCAGAGGAGACCCGTTTCTGCCTCATATCTCGAGATGAGGGATCCTATCCCTGCTTCGTCGGGAAAGAGTTCCCGGCCTTCCCGTCGCATCTCAAGAGGAGGCCCTCTCAACCGGAATGGCGAGAGGAACTCCAGGGTCGTGCCACCATTCCAAGAGTCCCCCAGATGTCTCAGTCCATACCAGAGGAACCTCATTTCCCTTCACCGGCTCGTCTTTCACGCCTAGGATCGACTCACAACAAGGTGGCACGTGGCACAGCCCTGTGGGGAAGCCTCGTGGGAAAGCCTCGAGGGACAGACTCGAGGGAAAGCCACAGATCCCTTGATCCACGTGACAGGAAGCGTGACACTACTGCTGCAGCTCGGGAGGAAAGCGCACGTGCATGCCCCCACTCGAGACGAGGCCTGACTCCCCTGGGGAGACTCAGAAGCAACCCAAGATCCATGGCAACACTGGAGAGGAATCCTCAGGTTCCGGCCCCGACTCCCCACAAGGACTGAGGTCCCGGCATGGACGGGAGAGGAATCCCGAGAGGTCCCCTAGCAACTCGCATGGGGACTGGCCTTTCCTGAGGCCACCAGAGCGGGTCCCTGAGGTCCCCGTCGTAACTCGAGAAGACCTGCCGCAACTCGAGAAAATCCAGGAGGTTCTGCCCTCCAGGCGAGATGAGGCCCTTTTCCGCTGAGGCGTCTCGAGGCTGATCACACCTCACCTCTGGAACTTCGAAAGGGTACTTCAAACCCTTGGTGCAAATCAAGAAGTTCCCCGACATACCCGTCTCCACTCGTGAGGAACACGAGGGACCCGCCCACATCCAGAGGAGCCCCGTTTTCGCCTCGTAGCTCGAGATGAGGGATCCTTTCCCTGCTTCGTCGGGAAAGAGTTCCCGGCGTTCCCGTCGCATCTCAAGAGGAGGCCCTGTCAACAGGAACGGCGAGAGGAACTCCAGGGTCGTGCCACCATTCCAAGAGTCCCCCAGATGTCTCAGTCCATTCCAGAGGAACCTCTTTTCCCTTCACCGGCTCGTCTTTCAGGCCGAGGATCGACTCACACCAAGGTGGCACGTGGCACAGCTCTGTGGGAAAGCCTCGTGGGAAAGCCTCGACGGCCAGCCTCGAGGGAAAGCCAAATATCCCTTGATCCACGTGACAGGAAGCGTGACACTACTGCTGCAGCTCGGGAGGAAAGCGCACGTGCATGCCCCCACTCGAGACGAGGCCTGACTCCCCTGGGGAGACTCAGAAGCACCCCAAGATCCATGGCAACACTGGAGAGGAATCCTCAGGTTCCAGCCCCGACTCCACACAAGGTCTTAGGCCCCGGCATGGACAGGAGAGGAATCCCGAGATGGCTCCTAGAACCTCGCATGGGGACTGGCCTTTCCTGAGGCCACCAGAGCGGGTCCCTGTGGTCCCCGTCTTAACTCGAGAAGACCTGCCGCAACTCGAGAAAATCCAGGAGGTTCTGCCCTCCAGGCGAGATGAGGCCCTTTTCCGCTGAGGCGTCTCGAGGCTGATCACACCTCACCTCTGGAACTTCGAAAGGGTCCTTCACACCCTTGGTGCAAATCAAGAAGTTCCCCGACATACCCGTCTCCACTCGAGAGGAAACACGAGGGACCCGCCCACATCCAGAGGAGCCCCGTTTCCGCCTTGTAGCTCGAGATGAGGGATCCTTTCCCTGCTTCGTCGGGAAAGATTTCCCGGCGTTCCCGTCGCATCTCAAGAGGAGGCCCTGTCAACAGGAACGGCGAGAGGAACTCCAGGGTCGTGCCACCATCCACGAGTCCCCCAGATGTCTCAGTCCATTCCAGAGGAATCTCTTTTCCCTTCACCGGCTCGTCGTTCACACCGAGGATCGACTCACACCAAGGTGGCACGTGGCACAGCCCTGTGGGAAAGCCTCGTGAGAAAGCCTCGAGCGAAAGCCTCGAGGGAAAGCCACAGATCCTTTGATCCACGTGACAGGAAGCGGGACACTACTGCTGAAGCATGGGAGGAAACCCCACGTGCATGTTCGCACTCGAGACGAGGCCTGACTTCCCTGGGGAGACTCAGAAGCACCCCAAGATCCATGGCAACACTGGAGAGGAATCCTCAGGTTCCGGCCCCGACTCCACACAAGGTCTTAGGCCCCGGCATGGACGGGAGAGGTATCCCGACATGGCCCTTAGCAACTCGCATGGGGACTGGCCTTTCCTGAGGCCACCAGAGCGGGTCCCTGAGGTCCCCGTCGTAACTCATGAAGACCTGCCGCAACTCGAGAAAATCCAGGAGGTTCTCCCCTCCAGGCGAGATGAGGCCCATTTCCGCTGAGGCGTCTCGAGGCCGATTACACCTCAGCTCTGGAAATTCAAAAGGGTCCTTCACACCCTTGGTGCAAATCAATAAGTTGCCCGACATACCCGTCTCCACTCGAGAGGAAACACGAGGGTCCCGCCCACATCCAGAGGAGCCCCGTTTCCGCCTCGTATCTCGAGATGAGGGATCCTATCCCTGCTTCGTCGGGAAAGAGTTCCCGGCGTTCCCCTCGCAACTCAAGAGGAGGCCCTGTCAACAGGAACGGCGAGAGGAACTCCAGGGTCGTGCCACCATTCCAAGAGTCCCCCAGATGTCTCAGTCCATTACAGAGGAACCTCTTTTCCCTTCACCGACTCGTCGTTCACGACGAGGATCGACTCACACCAAGGTGGCACGTGGCAAAGCCCTGTGGGAAAGCCTCGTGGGAAAGCCTCGAGGGAAAGCCACAGATCCCTTGATCCACGTGACAGGAAGCGTGACACTGCTGCTGCAGCACGGGAGGAAACCGCACGTGAATGTCCGCACTGGAGACGAGGCCTGACTCCCCTGGAGAGACTCAGAAGCACCCCAAGATCCATGGCAACACTGGAGAGGAATCCTCAGGTTCCGGCCCCGACTCCACACAAGGTCTTAGGCCCCGGCATGGACGGGAGAGGAATCCAGAGATGGCCCTTAGCAACTCGCATGGAGACTGGCCTTTCCTGAGGCCACCAGAGCGGGTCCCTGGGGTTCCCGTCGTAACTCGAGAAGACCTGCCGCAACTCGAGAAAATCCAGGAGGTTCTCCCCTCCAGGCGAGATGAGGCCCATTTCCGCTGAGGCGTCTCGAGGTGATCACACGTCACCTCTGAAACTTCGAAAGGGTCCTTCACACCCTTGGTGCAAATCAAGAAGTTCCCCGACATACCCGTCTCCACTCGAGAGAAACACCAGGGTCCCCGCCCACATCCAGAGGAGACCCGTTTCTGCCTCATATCTCGAGATGAGGGATCCTATCCCTGCTTCGTCGGGAAAGAGTTCCCGGCCTTCCCGTCGAATCTCAAGAGGAGGCCCTCTCAACCGGAATGGCGAGAGGAACTCCAGGGTCGTGCCACCATTCCAAGAGTCCCCCAGATGTCTCAGTCCATACCAGAGGAACCTCATTTCCCTTCACCGGCTCGTCTTTCACGCCTAGGATCGACTCACAACAAGGTGGCACGTGGCACAGCCCTGTGGGAAGCCTCGTGGGAAAGCCTCGAGGGACAGCCTCGAGGGAAAGCCACAGATCCCTTGATCCACGTGACAGGAAGCGTGGACACTACTGCTGCAGCTCGGGAGGAAATCGCACGTGCATGCCCCCACTCGAGACGAGGCCTGACTCCCCTGGGGAGACTCAGAAGCAACCCAAGATCCATGGCAACACTGGAGAGGAATCCTCAGGTTCCGGCCCCGACTCCCCACAAGGACTGAGGTCCCGGCATGGACGGGAGAGGAATCCCGAGAGGTCCCCTAGCAACTCGCATGGGGACTGGCCTTTCCTGAGGCCACCAGAGCGGGTCCCTGAGGTCCCCGTCGTAACTCGAGAAGACCTGCCGCAACTCGAGAAAATCCAGGAGGTTCTGCCCCCTGTTCTGCCCTCAGGCGAGATGAGGCCCTTTTCCGCTGAGGCGTCTCGAGGCTGATCACACCTCACCTCTGGAACTTCGAAAGGGTCCTTCACACCCTTGGTGCAAATCAAGAAGTTCCCCGACATACCCGTCTCCACTCGAGAGGAAACACGAGGGACCCGCCCACATCCAGAGGAGCCCCGTTTCCGCCTTGTAGCTCGAGATGAGGGATCCTTTCCCTGCTTCGTCGGGAAAGATTTCCCGGCGTTCCCGTCGCAATCTCAAGAGGAGGCCCTGTCAACAGGAACGGCGAGAGGAACTCCAGGGTCGTGCCACCATCCAAGAGTCCCCCAGATGTCTCAGTCCATTCCAGAGGAATCTCTTTTCCCTTCACCGGCTCGTAGTTCACGCCGAGGATCGACTCACACCAAGGTGGCACGTGGCACAGCCTTGTGGGAAAGCCTCGTGGGAAAGCCTCGAGCGAAAGCCTCGAGGGAAAGCCACAGATCCCTTGATCCACGTGACAGGAAGCGTGACACTACTGCTGAAGCATGGGAGGAAACCGCACGTGCATGTTCGCCACTCGAGACGAGGCCTGACTTCCCTGGGGAGACTCAGAAGCACCCCAAGATCCATGGCAACACTGGAGAGGAATCCTCAGGTTCCGGCCCCGACTCCACACAAGGTCTTAGGCCCCGGCATGGACGGGAGAGGTATCCCGACATGGTCCTTAGCAACTCGCATGGGGACTGGCCTTTCCTGAGGCCACCAGAGCGGGTCCCTGAGGTCCCCGTCGTACCTCGAGAAGACCTGCCGCAACTCGAGAAAATCCAGGAGGTTCTCCCCTCCAGGCGAGATGAGGCCCATTTCCGCTGAGGCGTCTCGAGGTGATCACACGTCACCTCTGAAACTTCGAAAGGGTCCTTCACACCCTTGGGTGCAAATCAAGAAGTTCCCCGACATACCCGTCTCCACTCGAGAGGAAACACGAGGGTCCCGCCCACATCCAGAGGAGCCCCGTTTCCGACTAGTAGCTCGAGATGAGGGATCCTTTCCCTGCTTCTTCGGGAACGAGTTCCCGGCGTTCCCTTTGCATCTGAAGAGGAGGCCCTCTCAACAGGAACGGCGAGAGGAACTCCAGGGGTCGTGCCACCATTCCAAGAGTCCCCCAGATGTCTCAGTCCATACCAGAGGAACCTCATGTTCCCTTCACCGGCTCGTCTTTAATGCCTAGGATCGACTCACAACAAGGTGGCACGTGGCACAGCCCTGTGGGGAAGCCTCGTGGGAAAGCCTCGAGGGACAGCCTCGAGGGAAAGCCACAGATCCCTTGATCCACGTGACAGGAAGCGTGACACTACTGCTGCAGCTCGGGAGGAAAGCGCACGTGCATGCCCCCACTCGAGACGAGGCCTGAATCCCCTGGGGAGACTCAGAAGCAACCCAAGATCCATGGCAACACTGGAGAGGAATCCTCAGGTTCCGGCCCCGACTCCCCACAAGGACTGAGGTCCCGGCATGGACGGGAGAGGAATCCCGAGAGGTCCCCTAGCAACTCGCATGGGGACTGGCCTTTCCTGGGGCCACCAGAGCGGGTCCCTGAGGTCCCCGTCGTAACTGGAGAAGACCTGCCGCAACTCGAGAAAATCCAGGAGGTTCTGCCCTCCAGGCGAGATGAGGCCCTTTTCCGCTGAGGCGTCTCGAGGCTTGATCACACCTCACCTCTGGAACTTCGAAAGGGTACTTCAAACCCTTGGTGCAAATCAAGAAGTTCCCCGACATACCCGTCTCCACTCGTGAGGAACACGAGGGACCCCGCCCCACATCCAGAGGAGCCCCGTTTCCGCCTCGTAGCTCGAGATGAGGATCATTTCCCTGCTTCGTCGGGAAAGATTTCCCGGCGTTCCCGTCGCATCTCAAGAGGAGGCCCTGTCAACAGGAACGGCGAGAGGAACTCCAGGGGTCGTGCCACCATTCCAAGAGTCCCCCAGATGTCTCAGTCCATTACAGAGGAACCTCTTTTCCCTTCACCGGCTCGTCTTTCACGCCGAGGATCGACTCACACCAAGGTGGCACGTGGCACAGCCCTGTGGGAAAGCCTCGTGGGAAAGCCGTCGACCGCCAGCCTCGAGGGAAAGCCAAATATCCCTTGATCCACGTGACAGGAAGCGTGACACTACTGCTGCAGCTCGGGAGGAAAGCGCACGTGCATGCCCCCACTCGAGACGAGGCCTGACTCCCCTGGGGAGACTCAGAAGCACCCCAAGATCCATGGCAACACTGGAGAGGAATCCTCAGGTTCCAGCCCAGACTCCACACAAGGTCTTAGGCCCCGGCATGGACGGGAGAGTAATCCCGAGATG